>NW_020664439.1:29288605-29303895 GCF_002925995.2 Terrapene triunguis | reverse complement strand
ATTTTATCTCTGAAGCAGACGACTTCTCAAAAATTGTAGACCAGTGTAATTAAATAACTGCATTGACTTATTTTGTTTAGGAGAATCCATCCTCAATATACAGGATTCTGAAGACTAACCACCTTCAAGATCATCATCATTTTCTATAGCTTCAGAGTTATCTGCCAATGATAGTGTTTCAGTCACATCGTGTATGTCACATAGCCACAGTATATCACTGTAGCAAAAAGAAAAAGAAAAAAATCTCCATCATCCAGAAACAACCATTGATAAGTTTGTGATAAGAACCAGCAGATTAAAAAAAGTTAATTGATGAAAAAAATGCAGTTTGTTTATGCAATAAACTCTCCTTTCTGTATGATTGAGAACCCACACTTCATTAACATGGTTCAGTCATTAAGACCAGGATACAGTCCACCCAACAGAGCAGATGTCGCAGGCAAATTGCTGGATAAAGTGTATGAAAGAGAAATTGAGCAGTGTGCAAAAAGGTCTAGAGGGTAAAATTGTTAACCTGAGTCTTGATGGGTGGAGCAATGTCCACAATGATCCTGTTGTATGTGCTTATGTGACAGAAGAAGGGAATGTCTTCCTTACAGAAACAATTGATACATCAGGAAATGCACACACAGCAGAATACTTACAAGAAGTAGCAGTAAAAGCTATAACAAACTGGGGGGGGGGTAATTCAAATATCTAGTATGCAGCTTGGTCACAGACAATGCTGCAAATATATCCAAGATGAGAAAAAATTATTTAGAAGACAGTGAAGAGAGTCCCAAGCTAACAACATACGGTTGCAGTGCTCATTTGATGCACCTCCTAGCCAACGACATCAGTGTTCCAGAAATAAAGGCTAAAGTTGTTGAAATTGCAAAATACTTCCATAACAACCACTTTGCAGCAGCTGCTCTGAAAAAAATGGGAGGAACCAAGCTAACTCTCCCACAAGACGTGCGATGGAATTCAGTAGTGGACTGTTCTGATCAAGAACTGGCCTAATCTGATGGCAGTTTGTGAACAAAATCGTGAAAAAATAGATGGCACTGTCAGAGCCAAAGTTCTCAACATTGGGCTTAAGAGAAATGTTGAACACATGCGGAGTACCCTTGAACAAAATGCAGGGAAATAGCTGTTTTACTGCTGATGCTGTTGAAATTTGGAAGGAACTGAGAGATTTTAAAAAGAGAAATATGCAATGACAGAATTAAATTACAAGCATTAAAAAAAACAAATGGGACAAGCACTATCTCCAGCTCATTTTCTTGCAAATATTCTCAATGCTTGGTACCAGGATCAAACCTTAACTGCTGAAGAAGAGTTGAGATGACATGGACATCCAGCAATCATCCCTCCATAATGCCAACTATAATAAACTTCAGAGCTAAGAGTGAACCATTCAAGAAATATGTTTGCTGATGATGTTTTAAAGAAAGTCACACCAGTGAACTGGTGGAAGTCACTTAAGCACTTGGATTCAGAGACTGTTGAAGTGATAATCTCACTTTTAACAGCAGCAGCTTCTTCTGCCGGTGTAGAAAGAATATTTTCTACCTTTGGACTAATTCATTCCAAATTGAGAAACCGTTTGGGACCTGAAAAAGCAGGAAAGCTTTTCTTTTCCAGATTATGAACAAACAGGAAAATGAAGATGAAAATGACTGAGTTAGCTGCAGAAGTTCATATTTTAAGTTTCTCATGTTGACCTGGCTGACATAGTCTATTTAATTTTTTTTTTAATATTTCATTTAACTATTTTAGTTAAAAACAATTTTAACAAAAACAAACCTGATTTAAAAAAAAAATTGAATGTTTAACTAAATTCAAAAATTCATATGCTTGTTTTATTAAAATATATGTTTGCTGTTGAAATAAAAAATCCAGAATACATCATGTTGTTGTTCTAGTTAAATAAAACAATTTAAATGTCTGTCTGATGATGTTCTCCTCCTAATACAGCATGGCAAGAAAATCCTCCAAATATTAATGATTAACTTGTTGAATTGGAGATATTTATGAAGTCATTGGAAGATAACTATCTGCTTCAGTTACCTTTGGTAAACGAAATAACCAAACAATCATTCATTTTCTGATATAGCTGTAAAACTAATCTGAAAAGTTTTCAAAATAAATCACTTTAAAAATGTATAGTGTGTACCTTCTAAAAATGAAACCTACATCTATCTCTGAGTTGTGAAGAATATGTATTAAGGTTGTATATGTATTAAGGTTAACAAGAAAGCACTTTTATATAGAAATCCATGATTAAATCGAGTCTTCCTGACTAGTGATTTAAATCAAATCCACCCTGATGAAGATCAACATTCAATACATTTTAACGCCATTATCAGAATACTTTAGCCACACTCGGAAAGATACTACTGTATCACATAGCTGGTGTCTACACTGCTGCTACTTTTGTCTAGAATGACCTAAGCGTCTTCATGTATCCATAGTAACTCTCAGCCTACAGGGACAAGTGTCAGGAAACACAAAGATCTTCATGCAATCTGATCAATATAAATAGGCATTTATTTTCTAAAAGAAAACAGCTATGCTGAGCAACAAGCAGGAACTAGAAGAGTCAGATTTTCTTTCAACTATATTTAAAGATTAATTATTTTCATATACTGAACTGAGATTTCATAGTGGCATAAAATTGTGACTTTTTCCCTGCTCACTCCAATATAAATATCAGTTTTTCAGTAAAAACACATTTCTTATGAAAAAAAAACGTTGTCGTTACCAAATGTAGAGAGTTTGAAATACTCACTCCACATTTTTATAAACAAGACACTCTGAGGTGTTTGTAATTAAAAACTGAAATCTAAGGTGTTTCAAATATTGCCCTACAAGCAACTTCCATTTAATTTAAATTTTGAATTGAATTTTTTTTTTAAGTCTCATGTACTAATTTTACACTAGAATATTTTAATTTTGCAAGACAAGAACTAACATAGGCTTCAGAGGCCATACTTGTTAATCAGTAGGAAAATCCTTGTTTTGTTATTTAAATCCTTTACTTGGCAGCAAAGTATCCTTTAGTCAAATTAAAACAGGTTATTTTTATAGTATTGTGTGTGTGCCCATGCGTGCGTGTGGTTTGACTTCATTTTACTACTGCTCCTGGAAATTCTACTGCTAACACACATTTTTCCCTCAACCAAAAAGATTATAGCTCTGCAGGGATGTAAATACATCCATCTTAACACACATCAGCATTTATCACAGATTGGGCCTCCGACTGTCACCACTTCATTCTCCTTGATCAATATTTAATCACTGCACAGTTATATAGAAGAGAATGAAAAATTTCATCTCAAGGTAACATGACTTTAATATGAAAAACCATTAATTTACATTTCTGTGATGCAGTAACTTTTTTTTATTTTAAATCACCAAATTAAAAATATAAAATAAAAATTAAAAATACTTTTATAGATGCAGTAAGCATAAGACACTAAAGCTTATTGAGTATCTCAAAACATCTCGTCTGAGTAGTCCCATTTATTTCAATGGGATTAACTCATATAAGGGTCTGAAAACTCAAGCTGCTATTTTGTACTTTAGAAACCTTATAAATTCTTACGGAGGGCTTAATTATCATATAGCAAAATGTTTGGCTCAAATTTGGGTCTCCGCTAGGTAGCCTGCACTGGATATGAAAGGGACAGTTTGTTTTTCCCGTCTATATTTTCCTTGTTTTTGCAGGGGAGAAAGAAAATGTCAAGTACTTTTCCCAAACAAGGACATTCAGAAGATCCTCCAGGTGAGAAGTAAACATTTCCGTTTTTCTTCATTCTAGGATTTCACTGAGAAGTTAGATTTAAGATGAGGGGGAGGAGGGGGAAATCAATACTACTGATGGAGATCCTGACATAACTAGTGGTCTCTGCAATCTCAGCTGACAAACATTAATTGATTCCATTGTAACAGACTATTCTTCTAACAATGTGGTATTCTGACTGTCTGCTTACTTTTATCATTTTAACAAGGGCTGAAAAGTACCACATGGGAAGTTCATTATTTTATTAAACTGAAGTGTAAAAAAGTTGTTATATTTTATATGCAGGTACTTTCTCACACATACACATAAGACAATGGCTCAGGAGGAGAACAATTTAAAATGTGTAGTCCAGAGGAAACAAAATGTATTGCCTTGTTTTTTTTAAATATTTTTTTTCTTAATAGAACACAACAACAAACCCTTCTGTTGTGAATACCAGTGTTGCACCAGTGTTCGCATCAGTCATGTTAGCAATGGTGGAAATTTTTTGTAAAATCACCTTAGACATGACTGACAGTCTATGTGGGGCTTCCCTCAATGACAAAGTTTACACTAGAAAATTGTGTATCCATTTTTCAGCAATGGTAGAGCTGCACTAGAGACAGCAATGACAATCATTAGTGTTCACAGGGCTCAGGAGGAAAAATGAAAATAAAAGTCTCGAGTGTAAATAAGGCCAATGAGTAAAATATATCTCATGGATAGCTGACATGCAGCATGTATCACATCTCAGGAGAAACGCCAACTGATGCCATTATGGCCCACCCTACAAATATGCTACTCTTGGGGGAAATTCTGCACCAATGTGCATGCGTAGAATTCATGTCCCCTGCAGATTTTTTCTCTCTGCAGAATATAGAGTCTGCTGGAGAGGCACTGAAGTCACATCTTTCACCCACCAGGGACTGCTGTGGTGCCAAGGAGAGGGCAGCCAGCCAGAGAGGCTGCATTCCTCACAGCAGGGCCAGGTGAGGAGATGGTCAGACTGGGGCACGTGGGGCTGAAGTTCAGATGGGCTAGCGGGGGAGACAGACTGGGATGCGGGCTCAGGAGCTAGTTCAGTGACAGCATCGAGCCAGGGGCTGAATGGGAAGCTAGAGGTCAGACAGGATCTGCATGGGGGAGGCTCCCCAACTTCCTAACCATCTCCCTCTCCCCCTGAAAAAAACAACTCTGTTCCATATTTCTCCCACCACACCTAACAACCCTCCAGGTTCACTCCCAGCTCCTCCATTACAAGCCTTTGCACTGCTTCGGAGGGGTAAGGAAATACGTTTCTGTATTGTAGTTTAAATGAATTATGCAAAGTTCTGTATTAAATATGCCTAGTAAGGAATCTATTTATGAAATACACATTTCATGATTTTTTTTTGGTCTTTATTGTTACAGACATATTTGCTGACAGGTATTTTGAAATAAATTACTAAAGTAATTGAAACTGGTATGATTATATTATGTTACTTTGACAAATAAAATCTGCAGTATTTTAAAATATTGTGTGCAGAATTTTTCTTTTTTTTTGGCGCAGAATTCCCCCAAGAGTAATATATGAAATAAACCGTGGAACAGTATTGTACTGCATTTGCCAACAAGAGCTTTCTTAGTAGATGTTATTTATATTCTAGCATTATTATGGGCCAATCAACATTGATACATTCATTCCAGATTTAGGCCCCTATTCCAGTAGCTCTCAAATTCGCTAAGCCTGGAACCCTCCCACTCCTTTATCAATATTTCCCAAAATTTTAGGACCTCTTGATCAAATATTTTTATTACTTCTAATCAAGGTGGGGTTCTTTACTTGGTTCAGTCTACTAACCCCCTACCTACAGCAGTCTTAATTACTGTAAGTAGCATTCTTACAGAGGAAGTCCTTAAAAGCAGCTAAAGTACAGAATAAGATGACTTACACCCAAGCTCATCTGAAAAGTATCCTTTCCTTGAGTAATAAGGTCCACCCATCCATTGTACTGCATATTTCATCTTGCTTGCAGAACCAGAGCTGTCAGTCACTGGCAATCCCTAAGAATTCCCTGCCCCATTAGAGTTAACTCCAGGTGCAAAAACTTCCAGGATAATTCCATCCTTCTTTCCTAAATAAGAGACTGTGTTAACTAAACTTTGGGGGGGAAACAAACAAGTTTTTCCTATTGCACAGCGTGGAGATAATTTTCCCTAACAAAATAAATCTGAATTTTTGGATGTCAAGATCCATCTCTGACTCTGCATTAGCCCTTTGTTTCCAGGTGGCTGGATCTGTGGACCTTATTATTTGAAGAAAGGAAGTTTTCAAGTAAGTTTCAACACATTTTTCTATGTCTCATTATACTGAGGTCCACAGGTTTGTTACACTGAGATTTTCACAGACGTGAGCTTCCAGGGTGGGAAGTAGGATAATCCTTTAAATATGGATATCCAAAACAAGGTGAGTTATATATCCTCTGTGTTCCCCTTATTAGAGTACGACAGCAGGAAGATGATTTCTGCAGGGAATTGGCTGAAGATTAATGTGGTGAATTGATGGCCACATGGACCTCCTAAATTCTCTCAACATAGGGCACCATAGCACTTGCCCAGTGCATCTAAAGATATCTGAGAGATGGAAGAGCATTTCAAGACTCCTGTGATAAAAAATTAAGTTTACTAGGCAATGAAAGCTATGACGCCTGTGAGGATGACCTGTGTGAATAAAAAGTATAATAGTGGGCCTCAGAGAAAGCTCTGAACTTCAAAATCTCACCTGACAGGAAATAATAGTTATTGGGAAGACTACTTTAATGGACTGGAAGTATGACACTTTCAGAACTACTCCAATTGAATGCTTACAGGTAGATCCAGAATGAGGTTCCAAAGTTGTGTTCTGAACTTGTGGGATCGAATCATGGGAGTTGCCATAAGGAAGCATTTAATATCAGAATTTGTAGACAATTTAAGTTTCCTGAATAGGCGGAGAACATGATAGTGCTGAGATGACCTTCTAGCCTGGTCACCCATAATTCAGCCCTCTGGGAGAAACACAAGACTTGTAACATGGTAGATAAACCACAGACTTTGCATCAGCTGCTAGAACTAAGTTCTGTTAGTTGACTTCTTTCTAGGGTCCACAAGAGTGGAAATCACCTAATCCAAGTTTTGAACTTGTCTGGGGTGCAGAACGTCTTTGCTACAGCAGAGCTCGTCCATGAGGTAAAGGCAGTGGGAGGTTGAATACTAGGTTCATCAGTCTTGAGAACCATAGTCTCTTTAGCCAGAATAGTTTGAACATTATCATTGCTGCTCTCTCCTTCCTGTCTTTGTATAGTCCGGGGGAGCAGTGGAAAGTTCTCTCAGACACAGGATCCATATAGGCCATATGAGGCTGGAATATCAGTAGGAAAGCCTTGTGAGGCCTATTCCCTGGGGGGACACAACTGGGCCTGAAAGCCCATACAGCTCTTTCTGCTGTTGGCAGTGTCCAAAGCCCCTCATTTCATGGCCTGAGGCAAAGCAGAGAGAGGAGGAAGCTGAGCTCTGTAATCAAGGGCACGCTGGTGGCTCCAAGGACTCACTACTAAGCCTGCCAATTTGTCTGACTCTTGATCCACTGGGTTCTGGAACAGTGGCATAAACTCTCAAGTACTGCTCTGGGGAGCTGTGGGGTTTGCAGTGGCCTCAGCATTTCTACACCTTTTGCCAGCTTTTCCAATCCTACTTGCCTCTTTTTCTGCCCTTTCTGCATTGGAGGCAGACTGAGGCAAACCCACCCATGCAGGACTTCCAAGACAGTATCTGCATCTTGCCCATCACAGCCAGCCTCTCCAGTCCTGTCTGATTCTTATCCTACCCAGTGGTGGGCAGTGGCACTGGAACAGTTTTTGTAGTGGGGGTGCTGAGATGCACCCCTCTTGCCCCAGTCCATGCCCCTCACCACCCCCTACAGCTGGGGCCAGAAGCAGGCTGTGGGGGGGCGGAGGGGGGGGAAGACATGGACACGGGTAAGGTAGAGGAGGCTGGGGCGGGGCCAGCGGCCTGGCAGGACCCCTGGTGTCAACAGCAGAGCCCCCGGTGCCCTGGCAGCTCGTTGGGACCCCGAGCCGGCAGCCGGAACAGCACATGCAGGGCCGGCGGCCAGGCGGGACCCCTGGGGCTGGTAACAGAGCCGTCGGTGCCCCAGCGGCTGGGTAGGACCCTGCATGCAGGCTGGCGGCTGGAACCCCGTATGCAGAGCCGGCGGCCGAGCAGGACCTAGGGCTGGCAGTGGATCCCCCGGGCAGCAGCGAGGCCAGCAGCTGGGACCCCTTGCGGCAGGGACACAGGGCCGGCAGCCGGGACCCTGGGCAGCAGGAGCGTAGGACCGGTGGCCGGGACACCAGGCGCAAAACCTGGGGGTGCTGCAGTCAGGGCCGGCTCTAACTTTTTTGCCGCCCCAAGCAGCAAAAAAAAGTGCCGCCCCGCCGTAACACCCCTCCCACCGAGTGCCGCATCGCCGAAACCCTCCCGCCGCGCTGCTAAACACCCCCGCCCCCCACCGCGCCACCAAACACCCCCCGCCGAGCGCCGCGCTGCCAAACCCCTACCCGCGTAGCGCCGCGCCGCCGAACACCCCCCGCCAAGCGCCGCGACACCCCTTACCAGGTGCCGCCCCCTGGCTGCAGTACCACCCAAACCTCTATTTCCTGCGCCTATAGTGGTGCGTGGGCTGACGGCGGGAAAACCGCCATCAGCCCACAGAGATGGCCAAGATACATAATAAGTAAGGGGCTGGAGCTGGAGACAGCCTTTTCCTTATGCTTTTGGCTTCCGTGGCCTACCTCTTTCCCTCAAGCCTGCACGGGCATCAGCAACAGCCGCATCTGAGAAGGGGAAGCAGAGCTGAGGGGTCAAACTCCCAAAAAGACATATGCAGCCCTGGGACATGACTGGAACTTTCCTCAGAAAAGCTCTGCAGCAGGGAGCCCTGGCTGAGTCACCCAATGCTAAGGAGGTGGTGTGAAAACTGGCAGGAACTTCAGGTGGCAAGGCATTCCCTTGCTGCCAGTGACCAGCAGATCTAGTCCTGAGGCAGGCAGAAATGCCCATTGTAACAGCTCTGTGGATCTTCACGTGATGAAGAATAAATGTTTTTGTTCCATTAATGTCACACGGAAAAACTCTCAGCAAAAATACTATTGCAATTTTTTCTGGTAATTAGAAGAGAGAGAAACTGAGAAATAAAGGCATCTGTCCGGCTCAGAAAACTAACACATAAATTTGATTTTTGACTTTGTTTCTAACCAAACCTTGAAAATAATCACTAAACAAACATTGCTCTTTATTTTTTCTAACTAGCAGAAATAGATCACCAGAAGCATCAGTTACTGAATTTAAATCAGTTTTGTAGTAACAAGAGAAAAATAAAATCATTGTTTTTGCTTTGCAGTTGTCATTCTAACCTATACCATATATGTTAAGCTTTTCAGAGTTTTACTAATACCATTTTTAAAAGAAGTTATCTGAGGAACTGTCTGCCTGCCCTAAATTCTGTTGCTGTGGCAGCAATGAGTGACTTGATTCGGAGTCGATAACCGTCCTGTGATATAATTCTGGAGTGTTGAAGAGGGTAGGGTCTTCTCCACTTGCTTTCCTTCTGGATATATGCCAGACCAGCTGTGTACCATCCTTCTGGTTGAGGTGCTCTCTCTCGCTCTCTCTCTCTTTTTTTTTTTTTTAAGTATTTGGTGGGAGGCTGTTATTTCTTGTTTAATACAGTTGGAGGGAGATTATGAATTTATGTTTTGGCCCTGTTTAGTATCTTCTCTCTAACTCCACTAGGGCCGTATTCCTTTTTGTCTGCAATATTTATTGTATTATATACACCGAGGACTTTGGGCATGGAAAGTCTTATATTTATTATTGATAATCTTTGTTAGCAGCAAACTCATTTGCCCTAGTCATGTGATTTTATCTGGTATGAACCAAGCCTGGAATTTGGAAAGTTCATTCCTCAATTCAGATGATGTTTTATGCTACCTTGAATAAACAGACCTCTCTTTTTATACTTTTCAATACTACCCTTAGTTTACAAGATATCTTTTATAAGATAACTATCTTAGATTCTATATTCTAATTTTCTATAATGCCAGGTGTTATATTTCCCATACTATTTTGCTGAAAGGCAGAAAGTTAATATTTCATTTTCACATCAAATGTTTCCCTTCAACACTAAAAATAATGGTTACATGCAGCATGTGTCAGTTATGAGTATTAAAATCCCTAACTTTCATTTACTGTATCTGACTTTCAAGTGCCAGATGTATAAATATTATCATCTCAAGTGTATATTTTTGCTTCCTACTGCTGTCCCAACAAAAGATTCAAGCTTTCACTTAAATGTAAGCAAGTAAGAAACATTGAAGTGTCTCCTCCGCCCCCCCTCCCCCCAAGATACTAGACTACAAAACATCTTGGTTCCAAAAATTACAACAAAGTAAGTATATTTTTGAAGTAGGCTTTTCCCGGACACAAAATAAACAGAGTCTGCTTCGGGGAAATGAACTGTTAGATTTGTTTTTAGAATACATTTTTCTATTTTCTTTTTTAGAATACAAGATTTTAGTATGCTGCTAATTTCTATACCAAGTACAAATACTTGAACTCAGTTACTTTCCTTCCAATCATTTCAACTATAAGAGTAGCAGTTTCCCTACCACAAACAAGCATATTAAAAAGACTTTTATTGTTAGCTGAACTCACAAACTCTATCAATTCATTTTAACTATCTCAACATACTGTATGAAATATTCACTTACCCAACGATTATGAAGTGCAGCCAACTTATTTGTATCCATAATATATGTGTTGAGTACTCATATGCAGAAACAGCCATTTATCAAAACTTTTTGCTATCCCACATACACTTTCATTAATGAAAGCCTCTGTAGTGGCAACAAAACTTTGAGCTCAACTGAATAACTAGAGTGATCTTGCTGAACTACTTTCAGAAAAAACATCCTTTGCATATATGGAATTCGAAATGGTCTTCAAGAAACTTTACATTGCATATTAGAGTGTTTTCTTAGCTAAATGACAATGCACTTTTTGGTCAAATCATTAATATATTGCCAGCCTCATCTAACCTTTGAGCTGGGTGGAAAGTGGCCAAAGTACACTGTCACTTTACCACATTATGCTGCGAATGAATCAATGATGTATCAACCATTACATCACATCAGTTATTACAACCAATTACATCTGCAAAATAAGCCATGCAAAGCAATCAACCTTTTGTTTGGTTAAAGACAATATTTTCTCAGGCTAATGAAAATATGCATTTTTGCTGTCAACTAAGACAGAAAACAAATATTGACTGTGTTTTGTGAAGCTCTCTTGCCAAAATAATCATTTTCACTGCTCAAAACTGCTCATTAAATCAATTTTTGACAAGTTAAATGATTAAATTAATGAATTAAACGAAATGATAGACCCTATAAAAGTGATCAGATGGAGGGAGACGGTCGTTCAATATTCATCCTGTTGTGCTCTTAAGTTGCAAGGGCAATATAGGTAGAAAGAAGTTACAGCTCAGTATTTTAAACCAGATGCTCATTTTCAAAATGAACTTGTCTATTGGTAAAGGTGGAGGAAAGAGCATGTTTAAGTTTTCCTGGGCAAAAACTGACCAATGCACACTTTATAAGCATGAAAGAGTCCAGCATGTTGTTCCCATGCTTCTAAACTATTAAATGCTCCTCCCTCAAAGCAGTGAGCAAATAAACCACTAATGGCAGAATAACAACCTCCCAGAGAGCAGAAGAGACACAATATTCTTCTTGTTTAGAGTCAAAGATCTGTCACTGCACATGTGCACAAATCAAGTGTTACTGTGTGCATAATGTGGACAACCTCCCCAGATTAAATGGAAGCTTCCCCCCATTGCAGTAAATTGTATTATGTAACTGAGCTAGGCTGACAAATGAAATTCCAACTTCCATTTTCTCTCCCCAGCAGAAAGGGCTGCTGGTCCACCCAGCACTTTCTGATGGCCTGACTGTAAAGTATGAAGGCACCCTTGCTCATCCTTTCACACATTCCAAGGCACCCGCCTAAGAATTCCCTTATTTCCTCCTGGCAATCTTGTATGTGTGCAGGCGCTCCTCCGTGCACCCCCTATGCCTAAAGTCTCCTTTCAGAGCCAGTCTGCCTCTCCTTAAAACCCACTTCTTCTCCAAAGCCAATAAAACTTAGTTTAAATACTTCGTTTTAAGGATTTAATCCTGTATTATAACCCTACATTATAAACTCTCCTGAAGGTCTCAGTGTCCAAAAAAGAGCAAAAAAATCTTGAAACCCTCAAGATGCCCACAGAACTAATCTATGCATAGGAAGCAAATGTTTTTATTGGTATAGATCTAGTCCTGTGCTTCTACCTCGCCCACTGTGTTTTCCCTCTGAATGGGATCCCTGAAGTCTCCTGGAGAAAATAAAGAGCATTCTGCCAGTTTATGTAAGTCAAAGAAGATCATAAGAACTGGATGACTCAGAAGACTGATGGTGGGATATAGAAAACTTCATCTTCTGATTGTTGTTTAAGCAGTCATGGGATACGAGGGAAGATCCTCTCACTGGTTAAAAGAAGGAAACTAAGAGTAGGAATAAATGGTCAGTTTTCACAGTGGAGAGAGGTAAATGGTGGGAGTCCTCCAAAGATCTGTACTGGGACCAGTGCTGTTCAATATATTCATAAATGATGTGGGAAAAGGGGTAAACAGTGAGGTGGCAAAGTTTGCAGCTGATATAAAATTACTCAAGATAGTTAACTGTGAAGAGTTACAAAGCAACCTCACAAAAGTGGGTGACTGGGAGCATCAAAATAGCAGATGAAATGCAATGTTGATAAATGCAAAGTAATGCACACTGGAAAACATAATCCCAACTATACATACAAATTGATGGGTTCTGAATAAGCTGTTGCCACTCAGGAAAGAGCTCTTGGAGTCCATTGTGGATAGCTCTCCAAAAAGATCTGCTCAATGGGCAGCAGAAGTCCAAAAAGCTATCAATGTTAAGAACCATTAGGGAAGGGATAGATAATAAGACAGAAAATGAGAACACCACTATTCATGGTACGCTATCACCTCAAATACTGCATGTAGTTCTGGTTGCCCCATCTCAAAAAAAGATATTACAAATTGCAAAAAGAACAGAGAAGGGCAACAAAAATTATTAGGGGTATGGAACAGCTTCCATATGAGGAGAGATTAAGACTGAGACTATTCAGCTTGGAAAAGAGACTACTAAGGGGGGATATGATGGAGGTCTACAAAATCATGAATGGTGTGGAGAAAAAGTGGTTTTTTTTTAAACCCTCTTTTGCCTCTTTACCCCACACAACGCAAGAACCAGAAGTCACCCAATGAAATTAAGGAAACCTAAGGAAATTCTTCTTCATACAATGCACAGGCAACCTATGGAACTCAACGCCATGGGAGGTTGTGAAAGCCAAAAGTATAACTGGGTTCAAAAAAGAATTGGGTAAGTTCCTGGAGGATAGGTCCATCAATGGCAATTAGCCAAGATGGTTAGGGATGTAACCCCATGCTCTGAGTGTCTCTATGCCTCTGAGTGCCCCAAGTTAAGACTGGATAACAGGGGATGGATCACTTGATAATAGCCCTGTTCTGATCATTGCCTTGGAAGAATCTGGCATTAGCAACTGTCAGAAGACAGGATACTGTACTAGATGGACTGATCTGACCCAGTATGGCTATTCTTATGTTCAAATCCTGCTAAATTAAGTAGTAACCAAATTGTTATTGTCTGAAGATTACTCAGTGGTCTGTGTGGAGTTAACTGGTGTGTTTCAGTTTAGTTTGTAGTGAACAAGTATATTCACATTAGAAAGCGCCATATCCAGCGTGCTTCTTGACAGTGTACATAGAAAGAGTTTAAAGGCTGAGTGGATGAAAAGGGGCATGGAGAATGCAGCACCCTCTTACCCTTACAGGAAGCTACCTCAGATCTGCATTGAGGAACAGTCCCAGGGGCTGAAAAAATAAGCTTGTGTTACCATTGCCCACTGTAAACCTGTTCCATGGACACCAGAATTCATTTTCTAATGCCATCAATCCAGCAATCACCACAAGCGCTAGAGTCATTTTTAAAAGGTAAAAGTCATCTTGCTAAGTCAATTTACTAGTTTTTTCAAGCTTTTAGAGACTATGAAATACACATTGTATCAGTTTCAGAAAATACACTCTTGATCGTAGTTATCTTCCACAGAGACATGATGAAAAAACGGTATTAAGCCCATTAATGCTAATTTTGTAAGAACCATTACTGAGGCTGCAAATAGAAGGGGATTGCTTCCTATTCACAAAAGAAGGTTGTAATACAATAGATACTAAGTACCATAAATCATGGCATGACATGTTTGGTATTCTTTCTAATGCAGCTAAGACTCAGTAATTGAAAAGAAAGTAAAGAAGAAATATTGGCAGCAGATTTCCAGCACCTGGATGATGAGATTAGTCCAAAATAGTTGTGAAGGAATGTTCTAAGCATTAAATATCTTCTGAAAAGATGTAATTTCTTTATCAGATGAAGGTCTAAGATGCTTAAGAGGTATCTAAAGCAACCCATAAATCCAAGGCATGATCTATGCAAGTTAGAATTGGTTTACAGGAGGACAGTCTCTCTTTAATGTGTCATTAATGCTGCAATATGAAGAGCTGTCCCCAAAAGAAACAAATGAATGTGATGAGTTTGTCAAGTTAACACTTTCACATGCATCCACAACCTTGCAAAATGTTATGAAAAATTTGAGACTGCGCAACTTCCAAGTCACTCAGTAGCAGCTGATGAAATTATTCAACACACTGTACAAGTCTGAGGGAGATGAAAGTTTTAAAGGAATTTAAATTCCTCTAAGGGATCCAAAAAGTCCCAGAAATACTCCTTTACTCCAGGAAGTCGGACCCTACCATTTGTACGTGTATCCTTATAACTCAGGTGACTGGTAAGACGACACATGTCCAACCTCAGAGCTGCTAGTTTAAATACAGCCCATGTCAGAAGAATGTGTGTATAAGCATATTTTTTCTTTAAAAAATGATCTAACAAATTATATGATATTGCTCCCTTGGAGAACAATGGAGCCTTATTTTAAAGCCCCTTTGACAATCATCAGCACATAAAATACAGTCAGCACAGTTTTAGGATGTGTCTGCACTAGTAATTTGTCTTATAATTTCCAGCTGCCGCTATCTGTTCAAGTCTACTGGTGGTCTCTCTATTATAAACAAGAGAGAAGAGGCTGCAGGCATTTTAACAATTGTGTTCAGAACAAGTCTAGACACAAGGCTGGATATTAGTTGTGCAAGAGTGCCTAGGGGCCCTGGTCCATGACTGAGGCTCACTAGGCTAGATATTAGGGCTGTCAAGCAATTTAAAAAATTAATCGTGATTAATCGCACTGTTAAACAATAATAGAATACTATTTATTTAAATATTTTTGGACATTTTCAAATATATTTATTTCAATTACAAA
>NW_020664439.1:29261983-29288205 GCF_002925995.2 Terrapene triunguis | reverse complement strand
ACAAACCGGCCCGGCCCGCCAGGGGCTTTCCCTACACAAGCGGCGGCCCCAGTTTGAGAACCACTGCTTTAGAGCCTACAAGTCCACTCAGTCCTACTTCTTGTTCAGCCAATCGCTCAGACAAACAAGTTTGTTTACATTTGCAGGAGATAATGCTGCCTGCTTCTTGTTTACAATATCACATGGAAGTGAGAACAAGGGTTCTCATGACACTGTTGTAACCAGCATCACAAGATATTTACGTGCCAGATGCGCTGAAGATTCATATGTCCCTTCATGCTTCAACCACTATTCCAGGGGACATGCGTCCATGCTGATGACGGGTTCTGCTCGATAACAATCCAAAGTAGTACGGACCAATGCATGTTCATTTTCATTATTCGAGTCAGATGCCACCAGCAGAAGGCTGATTTTCTTTTTGGGTTGTTCGATGCGGAAACTACAGAACCCGGAGTGTTGCTCTTTTAAGCCTTCTGAAAGCATGCTCCACACCTCATCCCTCTCAGATTTTGAAAGGCACTTCAGATTCTTAAACCTTGGGTCAAGTGCCATAGCTATCTTTAGAAATCTCACATTGGTACCTTCTTTGCATTTTGTGAAATCTGCAGTGAAAGTGTTCTTAAAATGAACAACATGTGCTGGGTCATCATCCGAGAATGCTATAACATAAAATATATGGCAGAATGCTGGTAACAGAGCAGGGGGCATACAATTCTCCCCAAGGAGTTCAGTCACAAATTTAATTAATGCATTTTTTTTAAGCGAGCATCATCAGCATGGAAGCATGTCCTCTGGAATGGTGGCGGAAGCATGAAGGGGCATATGAATATTTAGCATATCTGGCACGTAAATACCTTGCAACGCCTGCTACAAAAGTGCCATGCGAACAGCCTGTTCTCACTTTCTGGTGACACTGTAAATAAGAAGAGGGTAGCATTAGCTCCTGTAAATGTAAACAAACTTGTTTGTCTTAGTGATTGGCTGAACAAGAAGTAGGACTGAGTGGACTTGTAGGCTCTGAAGTTTTGTATTGTTCTGTTTTCGAGTGCAGATATGTAACAAAAAAAATCTACATTTGTAAATTGCACTTTCACAACAGAGATTGCACTACACTACTTGTAGCAGATGAATTTTAAAATGATAACAAATAATATTTTTTGTTTATCATTTTTACAGTGCAAATATTTGTAATCAAAAATAATATACACTTTGATTTCAATTACAACACAGAATACAATATATATGAAAATGTAGAACATCATCCAAAATATTTAATAAATGTCAATTGGTATTCTATTGTTTAACAGTGCAATTAAAACTGATTAATCGCGATTAATTTTTTTAATCCCAATTAATTTTTTTGAGTTAATTGCGATTAATCAACAGCCTTACTAGATATGGTACAAACATAACCAAAAGATTATCTTTGTTCCACAGAGCTTACAATCTAAGCTGACTAACAAAAGGCAAACAGGAAGATATCACAGACAGGGGGAGCACAAGGAAACAATGATGCAATTAGTGCTTCCACTGTTGCTGCTACAGGGAGAAACAATAATGGCAAATTTCAGGGAGGTGGTGGGGAGTAAATGTAGGTAAGGGCAAAGCATTCAGTGTGGATAGGAAACATTTTTTGAATAATTATTAGCAGAAATCATGCCATAGATAACCATCTATAGCATGGCTTTAACAAAGTTCTTAACATAACTGTAACTTTTTTTTTTATTAGTGTGAGATATAGATATAGATTAGTGCAAACCATATTACAGTAGAGTCTGGTCAGAGCTGTTCTTGAAATCAGGTTTCAAATACATGAGTATTAAAGTGAACAGGATCACTAGTTCAGAGCTGATGATGCAATCTCAAATTAGTCAACAAAACTCTGAAAGAGGAAGATGACCTACTATAAACTGGAGTATTTGGGAGAGTGAGGACCTGAAATATTGAATGAACAATTAGATAAAGTGAATTTGTCACTCATCCAGGACTCAGGTCATAAGGCAGCCAGAGTATTAACTAATCCTTAAGTACTAGGCGTTGGTAGAATCTTCTCTTGGAAAATGCTAAAGAGAGTTTAAAAATAAATACTAATTCCAAAAGAATTCTGAATTTTCCCAATTGTGCTGGCTGTTCTTTTGATAACATCTCACGGAATCTATAGAGGAATCTCATTAACATTCACTACTAGAAGGACCACTGTCAATCAAAACTAAAACCTACACACACACACACACACCTGTTACCAACACTATTTTACTACAACTAAAATGATTTCTAAAAATCTAATTTCTTTTTGCATTTCACTTAACTTTGGCAAAAAAAAAAATAAACTAGTCAGTTTCAGTTTTCAGTCAGTTATGTACAAATCAGTTTCAAACTGTGATACTCATGGTCAAAGAAAATATCTCAGTTTTCACCAATGCAAGGAATATTTATATACACCTCTACCCCGATATAACGCAACCTGATATAACACGAATTCGGATATAACGTGGTAAAGCAGTGCTCCGGGGGGGCGGGGCTGTGCACTCCGGCGGATCAAAGCAAGTTTGATATAATGCAGTTTCACCTATAACGTGGTAAGATTTTTTGGCTCCCGAGGACAGTGTTATATCGGGGTAGAGGTGTATTTAAAACAAAAAAAAACCCACACAAACCCTGTCAATTCAGGAAAAAACAATGAAAACCTTTCTGTTTCTATCTGGGTTTACAAACTCTCTTAAGGAGTCACCTAAAATACCTTAGCACGGGGACTCTCAAACTGGGGGTCGTGACCCCTCAGGGGGTCGTGAGGTTATTACGTAGGGGGTCGCGAGCTGTCAGCCTCCACCTGCAAAGCCCGCTTCACTTCCAGCATTTATAATAGTGTTAAGTATATTTAAAAACTGTTAATTTATAAGGGGGTCACACTCAAAGGCTTGCTGTGTGAAAGGGTCACTACTACAGACGTTTGAGAACCACTGCCTTAGAAGCTGACCCCAGAAGTCAAATCAGGAATCCTAACTCTATCTGAATCCTTTTAAGACTTCAGATTTTACTTAATATTATTATATCTGAAGTTCCTGTCACAGGTTTCTGCAAGTAACCTAGAATTAATTATGTAATATTTATAGGAGTTTCATAAAGAAAAGGAGGGTATAGTCTTGTGTTTATGGCACTGGACTGGACTCAGGAAACCTGGACTCAGGAAACCTGGATTCAATTCCCAGTTCTTCCACATGCTTTTTGTATGACTGTGAATAAGTAACTTGATCTCTCTGGTCTCAATTCCTCACCTGCAGCAGCAGCTCTGGCCTAAAAAGAAGAATCTGCAGCTTTCTCAAATTGCACCAGACTGAAAGGTGAAGAAAGGGACATTGTGCTCTGCTATGCCTGCTCCCCCATCCTCTAAGAAAACCTGGGAAAATTTGGAAGAAATTCACTTCAAACTAGACAGATAAGGACATGAAGTTTCTTTGAGTCCCCCCTCCCTCTGCCTCCTCAGTCCGAAAGACCCCGACAGCCAAGAAGATGTGTGCAAGGAGAAATACCTCTAACATCAGGTTGGATGATGGGGGGAAAGGTCTGTTAATGTCCAGCATGGGGAGGCTGGAGAGAACCCTCAACATCAAGAAACAGCAGGGGAAGAAGCACATGGGCTCCCCGCCTCAAAGGGTCTGTAAACTGTAATTATACACCCAAAGCTGGCCTGTTCCAGCACAAGCGGGCTCACGGGCTCAGGCTCGCAACGCTGTTTAATTGTACTGTAGATGTTCCAGCTCCATCTGCAATCCAAGTTCTGGGACTCTCCCACCTCATTGGGTCCTAGAACCTGAGCTCCAGCCCGAGCCCAAATATCTATAGCGCAGTTAAACGGCCTGTTAGCCAAAGCCCTGCAAACCCAAGTTGCTGTTATGGGCTAACCCCCGGTTTTTAAACTGTAGTGTGGGCATGCCCCAAGAGAGAAGGGAAAACCCTTCCTGAAGATGAAATAGAGCTGAGTGAATGGAGGTTAGAGAGAATGTTACTGCAGGAGAGCACAGCAAAACAGTTATTGTTAAACTGGCCATGATAGCAGAGATCCCCCACTATTTACTCACCCTGACCTTCTCTATTATAGAAAGTGAGGATCTGTAAAAATATGAGTCTATCTGCACTTCAAGCAGTCTAATACAGTGTACATACCTGTTCTAAACTATGCCCATAAGGCACAGATGCTAATTAGAAGGAACAGATCCAGGAGTGAAATAACAGAAATGAGATTCCTGCAGTAGCTTAGTGGTTTTGATGGGTTCACAAAACTGAAGCACATAAGCCAAATAAATGTTCAAATACATAAACAGAAATATGCATGGAAAAAGAGAAAGGCTGCCACAATGAGCTACACACATTGTTGTTCCCAAGGATGCTGGAAAATTGCAGGGGGGGGGGGGAATTAGTTACAATTATCAGGAATTCTTCCAGTACCTCACATACCATAAAACTGATACATTTATAAAAATGGGAAATGCCAACTGTGGGCTTAAGCTGACAGGCAGGTCAGCAATGAGAAAGAAGATGTGTACATGCTGTGTCTCTGGAGATGGGAGCCTAGTCTCCTTAGCCTGATCTGATCTACAGAAAGCAGTGCTACTGCAATACTTACAAGGAGTTCTGTGTGGGACTGTACTGCACCCAAACTGCAACTTCCATCATTGGAACAACATGTAGCACAGATTAGGCTTCCATGGAATCCCTTGCATAGGGATCAACGTTTGTAGCAGCTAAAGAGGAGCTATGTGCTCATCCCTCCAGGCAGGAGGCAAGGTGCTACGCCAAGTACAGGTAGTGTAGTGGGAGGATTCTGGTTTGGAGCAAGGGTAGTCAAAGCACTAATACTAGATAAAGGGGAAGAGTAGGTCCAAGACAGAGAATGTTTGGTTTATTTTTTAGTGCATTGGCTCCAATTAGCATTTTTTCTTAAATGTAATTATTTACAAATGGCAATGATCCAAAAATCTTTCAGGGTAACACCTCACTTATGCAAGCACCCAACTAGAAAGGAAGAGTTCCTATATTTGCTGCTGTTGCTTAGTTAGAGATGGTTTTCTGTAAGCTTGAGTGACCAAAAGTAAGAGTACATCAGTTTACATTGATGAGATCATCATCATAACGATAAAGGAAAGAAACGACTTTAAAAAAAAAAAAAGCTTAGTTTCTGAATAAGCCACTATCAATTACAAGACCACCTAAAAAGTCCTGGGGTCAGTGATTTTATTCCCACACTCTCTACATGCTGCTGTTATTAGCTCACCCTTAGTTCCAAGTCTGGTCTTTTAAAAATGCATTGTGGCAGCTGTCATGCTACCAGACTGCCCTAATTACAATATCTAATAACCACAAGATTTTTCAAAAATCATTTGTAATATTCAAGGAATGATTCATTCAAAGTCATTTCAAAACACAGACAGTAAGTATGATATAAAGTCCCAGATGCCTAACTAGAAGGCCAATGCTGCAAGTACTCAGCACCCTTTTTCTTCAGCTGATATTAGTAAGAAGTGAGGTTGCAGAGCACCTTGCAGAATCAAGCCCTAGGAAAGTAAAGTTATAAGGTGGAGGTTAACGGAAGTTAACATCAGTCTTATTGTCCGTCATAAAGCAGTGTTCGAATGTACCTTCAATGGTTTTAGAGAAAAGTTTAGGGAATGTCATGCCTTCTTTTAATTTACATATTATGAAAACAATTCTTAATGAATGGGATTTCATATCTCCCTGAACAGAATGCTGTACACCCAACCCACCACTGACACCTGCTTATTGGGAGTAAATATGTGCTAGTTTCTTTTCCTTCCTGAAAGATTCCAAAATTATTACTTTGTATACTAAATTATATAGTATGAGATTTCACAATATAACTATTTGGAAGGACAAATACAGTATATGAATTAGTTTCCATCTTGACTGTGGTTCTTAAATCTCTGGAGTACTGGGTTCCAGTTCTGGGTCAGGTTACAAGTGAAAACATGTTTGATGTTTTAGGTGATTTTGTTCAGCTCTCACACAAAAATAAATAAAATAAAAGGCCATTACTCTGTGTGTGACAGTCTCTGCTCAACAGCAGCCCAGGACTGGAATACCACTGTTCTGGCCAGTTAGGAGTAGTTCATTGGCAGAGCTGTATAGGGAAGCCAATGCCATTTAATACCTCAAAGAATAGGCACCTAAATTCACACACATACATACGCTCACACACATAAAAGACAACTTTCACAGCATATATACAATCTTCATCAAGGCTAGGCCATACTTAAAATGAAGTGACATCAGCATCTCTTATTGTTGAAAATAAAAGCCATTGTATTATTTGTTACAGTTGCAATAACAACAGAATACAAGCAAAATGTTGTTCTTTAGCTTCATACTTTCTAAAATCTGTACCAAATAAAATATAGACATTAAGACATTAACCAGGAGATTTTTTTTTAAACACTGTAATAACTGAGTCTAGCAATGATAATTTTTGGTTGCTGCTTTAAGATATTTGCTGAACGCTGATGAAAAGAATAGCTATGAAAATCTGCTATACAGCAGTGATTAAAGGAAACACATTTGAAACACAAAGTGGGGGTCTTACAACCAGGTTCTACTAGGCAAAGAAAACATCCCCTTCCCTCTTTTAGTATTAGCAATACCATTTACACTGAGACATGCTGTTACTTGTCCTCATGCTCTAAAGTCAAAGTGCAGGCATCCAATTTCCAGTAGCCTGAAGCCTTGTATACTCAAACCACACCCCAAGGCAAGGTACCAAATGACAAGCATTCTGTAATGGTTGCCACATACTTTAGCTAGGTTAAAGTATGCAATCCTTCTTGGCTAAGGTACAGATTTAAATGCTTGGGTTGCAATTGTTGCTATACCTCAAAATAAAGCAACCAGAGAAACGCCCTTCAAAAAGGAGATACCCACCCAGGTCCATATTGGGAAGTGTACTTGACCAGTGGTTCTCAACCAGGGGTCCGGGAGGCCCCGCAAGCAGGTTTAGGGGTGCCACCAAGCAGGGCCAGCATTAGACTCATTGTGGCCAAGGGTAAAAGCTGAAGCCCCACTGTATGGGGCTGAAGCCCAGGGCCCTGAGCCCCACCCCACCACCTGGGGCTAAAGCCTGAGCAACTTAGCTTTGCGGGGAGCCCTGTGGCATGGGGCCCCGGCAATTGTTTGACTTGCTACCCCCTAATGCCAGCTCTGGCTTTTATATGCAGAAAACTAGTTATTGTGGCACAGGTGGGCCATGGAGTTTTTATAGCATGTTGGGGGGTTCTCAGAAAGAAAAAGGTTGAGAACCCTTGTACTAGATGGCCTAAGACTCCTGCTTATGTTTATTCCACCCGCTCCTGCTGCCACCCACATTGTCTGGCTTTCCTGTATCCAGCCAGGTGTCTGTCTGATAAGAAACAGGAAGTGCCACTGAGCCCCACCAAAATCTCAGAATTCACAAGACATTACAAATGGTCACTGAGTCACCAGCTTGATCTGTTCAACAGACACACACACCCTGGTTCTCTGATCCAGGCCAGGGGCGGGCAGGTCAGAGTCAAGCTATTCCTTCCACAGCTGAACAAATGAAAGAGGCTGCAGAAAGACAAATTCTTTGCAGATCTGCAAGAAAGGGGACAGATCTAGATTCACACACAATGAAGCTTCTTACTAGCAACAATGTTGCATTCAATAAGCGGCCCTCCCAGGTTAGAAGGATGAAAAAACCCGTCACAATTAAAGGGCAACAGCGATTTGTCCAATTACCATCTATGGCAATGCTCCGTATGGATCTCTGCGACTGACTCACTGCCTAGTAACATGTCTTGTCACCATAAGTAATTCCCTTTACTCCGACTCGCCCTCCCTCGCTCCCGCCCCAAAGCCACAGACCTTGCAGATAACGGGGACCAACTTACTGAGGTGTAGTTTGTTTTCTGGCTCTGGTTTCGTACCTCCTGTTCCTGAAACTGTAACCCTGCCAGGTGTTTCTCCAAAGCCTCCCAGTCCATAGTCGGGAGCTGAGGCTCCTGCTCTTTCAGCCAAGTGCCCCCCGTGGAGCTGTCCAAGGGGTGCCCGGGGGCGACCCCCCCTCCACCGCGGAGCCTCCCCACAGCCGGCTGGGCTTTCTGGGGATGGGCTTTGCGCCCTCCTGCCCCGCGGTGTCCCGTCCTGCGGCTGGGGGGCACCACGTTGCCGTTCTGCCGGAGGTCCTGGGGCGGGGGGTTGCCGTTGGGGGCGGGGGGCGGCATGGTGTTGGAGGCGCTGGTGCTTCTCACATCCTCCAGCTCCTCCGCCAAACTCCTTCGCTTGGCAGCCTTGGCATCGCAGCCGGCGGTGCAGAGCCCGTCCTCCTCCCACGCGGCAGTGCCCTTCCTTCCGTACCCCAGGTAATCCTCCTCCTCCTCCGAGTCCTCCAGGGCCGCCAAGTCCAGGCTGCTGGGGGAGGGGGAGGATTTGCACTCCGAGCAAGGGGTGACTTTGCTGGAGCTGGACTCGGAGCTGGAGCGGCTGCTGCACGCGTCGCTTCCTAAATCCATCCCATCCTCGCGGTAATCCTGAGGGGGAGAGAAGGAAACACGCAGCGGATTAAAGAGAGCAGGAACCAGCCGCCTCCTGTCTGGCCGCCGCCGCCCGCGGGAAGCGCATCGCCTCCGGGCACAGAAAGCCCAGCCACGGATGTGCCTCCCCAGCTAGCGCCGCGTCCAGATTTGCACGGGGGGGGGGGGCTGCTCTAGGGGCCCGCCCCCCCCGGCCAGGGGCTTCCCCGACTCTCCCAAAGTTTCCTACCACCTCCCCCGCGCTCCGGCTGGAGGAAGCATCTGCGCCCGTCCTCCGCCCGCTTTGGGGGAGCGGGTCTCGGGTCGTCCCCCCCTCCGGACCCTGGCGCTCACCCCCGGGAGGGGAGGGGCAGACGCCTTCGTCAGGGCTCCATGGTGTGGTCAGGAGGCGGCTGGCCCCATAGCTCAGCCACTGTCTCCTCTGGCGGCGGCGGTAACGTCCCGGCCGCCGCGTCCAGCTGCTGAGCCGGGGACCCGCCGGCAGCGCAGCGAAACGGGGGGTGCGGGAGGCAGCTCGGCCGGCAGCCGTGGCATGAAGTCCCGTCCCCACGCTGCCGGCGTCAGAAGCAACGGGGAGGCTGGTGCTCACACCGCCCCCTGCGGTACAGCCGGGCAAGACGCAGAGCTGCAGCTCAGGCGGGGGCTGGGGAGCGGGAGCCCCTGTGTGGAACGGCTGTTTCTCTTTTTACTGCTCCTTCCCAGGCAAAGCCCGTGAGGGCTGCACCCTCTCCCCTCGAACAATGTGCACACGAGAACCTGGCCCGGCTACAATTAGCTGCACTCAGGTAAGGCACGGCCACAAATTCCCCTTTTTTTGTGGGAAGAGAAACACATTGTGATCCTATGAACTTTGGAGCAGCTTCTGATCAATGGACTGTGAGCTGGCAGGAATCCAACCAGCCCTTCAGCTCTCATTCATTTGCTTTCTTTTTCGGGCCCTCCAGCATGCACAGTTTGAACTGCCTGCAGCCATGAAATTAAGTCTATTAGTACAAAAGCCACACAAAAAGAGTTGATAGCAAATGAGGATTAAGGCCATATAATACCAGTATCTACATGTACCAACCAGTGCAAGTAGCTCAGCACACTTTGCAATCATACCTCTGTCTCAGCTGTACAAAGTTTCTTTGAATAGTTTTAAAGAATGTTTTGGAGCAATTAATGCCTGACTTATATAGCAGCGTGTAATAATGTAACACACAAGCTGTACCTTAGTGCACCCAGCTAAGCAATGTCATATTATTCTCTTCAACTCTCTTGGCTTTTTAACTAAGATCAAGTAGAGAAAGCCTGGTTCAGCCTGGACACTCGATGTGGAATCAGACGTGGGTTCTAGGCCCAGCTCAGACAGAAGTTCACTACCCGTCTACTTCCTCAGCTGTGACTCAGTTTCACTGCTTACCCTCCTCTATACTTTGAGTTCTATGAGTGAAGAGTGCTCAAGAATACAATAAATTTAGTACAAATATAGTAACAGTTTAGTGGTTGATACCTTCTCCCAGAGGACTATATTCTGCTCAGGGGGACAGTAAGGTTCCTGTTCACCGTACAAGGCATATCCATATTATAAAATGTCCCTCCTAGTGTAAAAATAAAGGCTAAAAATGTCAAAAGTGCTTAAGTCACTTAGTAGCCTAAATCCTATATACAAAATCACCTAAAAACACTCAGGTGCCAGTCCCATTGAAATTCAAAATAAAATAGGCTATATTGTGAAGATTCTTTACTTTGATTCATATAAATCAACTAAAACACAAACCCACCTCCTCTCATGGACTCTTGCCAATGCTTTGTGGAAAAGACAATAGCACAAGAATAAATCCAGCAGAAAACTCAGCCCCCATACTACTAATACTCCTGAAACAAAGTATTTATTTCAAACTCTTCCCAAAAAGATATCCAATGCAGGCAACTCAACTGAATCAAAAGCCTGAATTAATAGATGGGTTAAGCCGTATGCCCAAAAATGCCCAGACTCAAACTACTTACAAATCAAGGGAGCTACAGCTAGGATACCTCTGCTGATCTCAGCTGCACCTGAATCACAAGAGCTGTAGTACCTCGGGTAGTCAAGTTACAAACACAAACTCATGGGTCAAATCCAACACCTTAAACTCCACCAGAAACCAGTTGCTGACAGGTACAGAATCTGGTATGATGTGTTTGTGACAGTTGTGGAACAGCTATGTTATAATCTAAGAATACTGAGTGTAATAATTTTATGAACATTGTATGTAAGCTGGTCAGTGAGGGGAAGTTACTGTAACTGTAGCAGGTTATTAGAATTTCCTGTGTGACTGTACTGATGTAACTTACATTGAGGACAGCGGAATGTTTATTATATACCTGTAATGGGGTCAGTGCATGAAAACAACGCAATGGGTTCCCAGATCAGAACATCCAGAAACACACCTGAAAGACCACAGGGCAAGCTGTTACGGTAGGAGACAGCATCCTTAAAACTGCCTCCAACAAGTTGCAAGCCTTGTTTTGCCAAACCTGAGATCCTGGAGATCATAAGCACACCAAACAGTTAAAAAGTGCTTCTCAGGAGAAGGCAGTGGGGAGGAGGCTTTTGTCAGAAGCAGTCCAGGGAGATAGGTTGATGGAGGGAGAGATTTTGAGGAGAAATTCTGGGGGAGTTGGGCCTTCCCAGATCCAGCAAATGGTAAGACTTAGGGGAAAGCACACGTGTGTATAGTCTGGTTTATTATTTTGAACATGTGTTTTCTCTGAAGTATTTTTGTTCTAATACATTTAATAAAGCCTTTGTTTTAAGGAGAACGTTTGGTCACTGGTCATTGCTCCCAGAGAGAACAGAATTGCTCCTGCTGAAGTAATCACAGTTGATCACAGAGACCTGCAGCTAGGGCCTGATCAGAGTTGGAGAATCATGTGATTCCACTCTGAGCCAGGTGACAGCTTGAGGGGTGTAACCTGAGAAGGGGTGCACTTTATGACACCAGGTGGGATCAGAGGTATGGTTTGCCCACTAACCATGACAGTGTTCATGAAGAGACGCCTCACTCAATAAATGGGCTGTTGTGTTCTCCACTACCTTTAGCCCAGGGGTCGGCAACCTTTGGCACGCGGCCCTCCAGGGTAAGCACCCTGGCGGGCCGGGTCGGTTTGTTTGCCTGCCGCGTCCACAGGTTTGGCTGATCGCGGCTCCCACTGGCCGCAGTTTGCCGTCCCAGGCCAATGGGGGTGGCGGAAAGCGGCACGGGCCGAGGGATGTGCTGGCCGCCGCTTCCCGCCGCCCCCATTGGCCTGGGACGGCGAACTGCGGCCAGTGGGAGCCGTGATCAGCCAAACCTGCGAATGCAGCAGGTAAACAAACCGGCCCGGCCTGTCAGGGTGCTTACCCTGGCGGGCCGCGGGCCAAAGGTTGCCGACCCCTGCTTTAGCCTAAAAGTGATCTTGTTTGCAACATAGACATGGGTCCTGGTAGCAAGGTCTGCCTCAAAAAGAAATGACTACAACCTCTGACCAGATGCAAAATGAAAATACCTGTATTACTCATTGCTGCTATATGATCATCTAACAGCAGCAGAGGATCCAACATTAAGTTGTGAACACTGGTCACAAATGGCAGACAATGAGGCTGATCTCTTCTCTATATATACCATCATCACTGTAATCTAATCCAGTTTTAATCAACTGCTCCTGTCTCAACCAAACACTGGGGAAGATGCTGAACTGCACCAGCTGGGTGAAATAATAGAAAAAAGTTAGGTGTTGTCAGCATACTGAAGGCATTTCAGCTCATGTCTCCTCATTAACCATCCTAATGGCCCCATACATACATTCAATAAAAGATAAAATATATTCTGCAGAAACCCTACATGAGTCTGCTTTTGGAGCAACCCCAGATGGATCTTTCCAAAAGTAAAGAGCAAAGATGCTCCATCTACTTATAATCTGATCTATCCATGAGTCAGTAATACAGCATAATTAACAGTGTCAAAGGCAGATGACAGATTTATAATTTCAGATTGGATACCTGATCTTCATCCATTGCCACAAAGAGGTCATTGACCAATGCCATCTCTGTACAAGATTGAACAGAGACAGCTAGATACTGTGAATGTTTCTAGGTATAGCTGATAAATGGAAAGACAAACTCAAACGATAACCTTAAAAAAAGCAACAACCACTTCTCTCTCTATTTAATCTTAAATTTTGGATCTTAATTATGTGTATTCAGATGTGGATTGTTAATTACTTAATGGCTGAATGGTATATCCCCCCTCATACACACACACTCATCCCTATATTAAAAGAACATGATTAAGGTTGTAAAGTCAAACACTCAAAATTAGGAAATGCCAGAATTAAGGTTGTCCATTGGAACCTTATTTCTGCCCCCTTGTGCTTATGCATAATGATACCATCTCTGATCACAGCATCACACAGTATTTTGGGAACCCTGCCTCATTCAGTAATATCCTCTATGTAGACCACCACAAGAGGAGGATGAGACACACATTGGGCCAGTGAGTTTCACAGATATTTGCTGATAGCAGAGAAATGGCAAGCCTCAGGAATTCCATTCCAGGATCTGGAAAGGAGTGTGCTCCAGTGGGCAGACCCTCTGACTATTCCTTCCAAACTTAAATCCTTCCGCCCCATCCCCTACAACCTGTCCCTGTTCCTCTCTTGTCTCTTTCCCACCCCTGTCTCTTTGTCCCAGTCTCATTTTTTTTGCCTAGCCAGTCCCAGTCTCCACTAGTTGGGCTTCTCGTCCCAGTCCCAGTTTTCTTGCTGGGCAAGAGCTAGTCTCCCACTTTGAGCTCCCTAAATCTCAGTATCCCCCTCAACTCCAAGTCCCAGTCTCCTTGCCCAACCAGTCCCAGTTCCCCCTCCTCTTGGCTCTTCAGCTAATCTGTCTCCCCCATCCCTGTCTCCCAGTCTCCTTTCCAGCTGCCCCCGCCTTCCCTCCTTACTTCGGCTCACGTTCCCAGACTCCTTTCCTAGCCTGTACCAGTCATTTTTCCTTCCCTCTTTTTTAATTTCTAAGAACCCATAAAATAAAATCCCTAAAAACCACCAACACCAACAAAATGGACAAGCACACAGGAGAGTTTGATACTCACTTGGTAGCCAAACTAAGACACTAAGCTCCTATTTATAACCTTTAATTTAGGTTTAACAGCTATATTACTCAAACAGTTATGGAATTTAACACACATGTATTAAATTAATAATTTATAAACTTGGTGGACTTTTAAAAATGCCTTTTTATCAAAAACTGTTAAAAATTATACATAATAAGAAAAAGTTGGGATTTTTTAAAACCAAGACAACACCTCTGCAGGTTTTGCCATTGGTTTGATGGCAGACTTAGACTGCCTGCAGTTTGAAGGATTAGATTTAACTGTAATTATAATGCTACTAGTGGTCAGCACCAATTGCACTGGAGGATGTAAATAGGTAAATCCATATAATTATCAGTTTTCACCAACTCTCTCTAATTAATCTATTTTTTTAAAACTAGCGTAACTAATTACTGGTAGTTCTAGAAATAACTCTCTTAAAAGGCTAATAAATTTTATTATATTCTGACTCATTGAAGCCAACTGTAACATGCAAATTTGCTGACTCCAAAAACAGCATTAAAAGGACTTCTGTATACGGTACGTTTAATTAATATTCTCCCTAGCTGCACCTTCAAAATTACATTTGCAAAAATATAGTAACTGACAATGCTATACAGTACTTGAGACTTTGCTTTATGGTGTTTTGGGTAATGATGATGGTTACTGTAGTACAGCAAAGGATTCCATGCTAAGCGAGGCTGTAGGAAACATTTCTTACAAAGCCTAGCGATTTTTCAGAGTAGAAAGCTGTATAGTGTCCTTAAATTTTATCTGTTATTCAGTTTTAATTAATTAGATTAGGCATGGACCTCTTAATGAGTAGTACTAATATATTAATGACAAATAAGTACATTAATACAAAATTAAGGATGCATATATTTAATGTCATAAAATTCCAGAAATGCAAAAGTTAAGATTCCAACAGCAGTAGTTGTGGTGCACATGCTTTGAGTTGCATGGCATTAGGACACACAATAATATATATTTAAGTACAAAATGAGAAATAGGAAAAATATGTGCAAGGTGGTTAACATTGCTGGGAGGTCCTTAACTTCTGCATTTGCTGACTTTAATTTTAACTATCCAACTTTAACATGTGCACTACATTTCCTAGGGTTTTTGTTTATTTGTTTAAACAGGGTAAAGAAAAAGGGAAAGAACTAAAAGGAAAAGTCAGCAGTTATCCGGCTCACATGGCTTTTAAGCTCCTTGCTACGCATCTATTCATCTTGAGGAGATTAGAGGCTCTAGCTGGGGATCTTATAAGTGCCTTAAAGAAAAAAAGGATGTACACACTTAGGCCTTGATCCTGCAAACACTTACGTAGGTGCAGAATTTTATGCACGTGAGTTGTCTGATTTAAGGCAGGTGCATAAAGTGTACTCACATATGTGCAGCAAATCTATATGTAAATGTGCACCTGTAGATTAATTCATATTCTACTGAGCATGCTCAGTATATAATATTCAAACTATTATAATAAACATGTTTAGACCAATCAAAAAACCCCAAGCACAGTAAGAATGATTTATATTAATCTTCAAATGTTACCTATATTTTTCATAGCCCTGCCCCCCCAAAAAAGTTTTTGTTTTTCAATGGGGAAAGTATCTTTCCTCCTCCTTTCCCATAACTTAAAAAAAGCCAAAGAATTTTGCTTAAACCTTCCAGAAGAAAAAAAATTTATCAATCATCTTCAGTTAGAGACCAAACATGGTGATTTTTCTGCCACTGAAACAAATGTTTTGGAAAGTTGAGTTTGTGAAAGCAGAAAGTTGTAATGGAAAGTGTTTTGAAATGTTAGCAGACCCTAGCAGAGTATGATACAGAAGCAAAGTTCAATAAAATGTGGGCAAAGGAGTGGATAGTGGAATGCTGTTGCATGAACAGCAAGCATAAAATGCAGTTCAAATACAGGAATACCACATGCGGGGCTCTAAAAGGTTCTGTGCTGTCTCTACTCTTATTCAGTGTGTGTGCTATTAGCAGAATTAGTGAGCAGATACTGGAAAGGCGTTCTCCAGAAGGGCTTCAATGTTGGATTTGTCTCCTTAGGTCCAAAATATCCCAAATATGTTGACCTTCTGGATATGCTACAAAGCCTGTCTTTTTTAGTAGATATTTGGGAATGCTTTTGTTCGGAATCTGAGGGGTAGAATGACTTTATTCAGAAATATGTTCTTGTGGACTGATTGGCAGTAGAGATATGCTGTTATTTTGGTCCACATTGATTTTAGTGCACACAGACTCCATTTTTAATTGAGGACCAGGGCTTCTGGAGCCTCGGATAGGTTTTACTTTTATGATTGTTTAATTATAATAAATAAAATTTTCACTACAGAGTAATTTAATAGTCATTTTGGGGATATCAGTCTGTAATTACATGATAATCTTTGTCTTTTTGTAGTATGCAAGGCAATACATGGCTACTGAGATGAACAGTCAGAAAAAGACTGAAGTGTTTAATCAATCTTAGACCTTTTAATCTAAGAAACAGAGATTATTCCTACTATGCAGCAAACAAGAATATTCAAAGAAGGCCTCACTCTTCGCCTTTTTTTTTTATTTTTAAGTTCTCAGTATCATTTGGAAGGAGAGAGGAGTTAAGATGAATGATCATGTTTTATTGGTTAATAAAAACAATAACTGTTGAAAGAAAGTTTTTAAAGTGAATTATAATTCCAGGGCATAGCCACTGGGGGGGGGGGGGAGTATCACAAGTGGATATATACATATTGGTGATGACTTTGGCTTGGATTTTCAAAAAGCCTAAGGGAATTAAGTGTCAAAATCCCTTAGGCCTTGCCTTGTCTACACTACATAGGCTCTGCCAACAGCTACACCAGTATAACTATACCGGCAGAACCCCCTAGTGTAGATGCAGCATATGCCAACAGAAGGAGGAGTTCTGTGGGTGTAGTAAACACTACCTCCCTGAACGACATTAGCTAGGCCAACAGAAGCCTTCTGTTGCATCTACACTGGGAGTTTTGCTGGCATAGCTATATTGATTAGCAGTGGGTGGGTTTTTTTTTTCCCCACATCTCTGACTGACAACTATCCTGACAAAACATTGCAGTGTAGAGCTGGCCTAAGATGCGTTTAAATTCTTAGCCTTTATAGGTATTTGTGAGGGGATAGTGCTTGGTGTTTCTAACTGGCTTTAATTCTTCTCTTGTGGTATAGTTTAACACTATTATCACCTTCAGAAACAAGTACCAGTTTAATAAAGCAAAGTTGCAGAATGGTTGATTATGAACTGATAGACACAGATTGCATAAAAGAAATCTTAAAAATCAATCATTACACATAGTGAGAGACTATAAATAAAGCTTTCTGCAACCGGGTATAATGATAACACTGTTCTACAGATAAGAGAACTCCTATAATGCGGGGAACATTTAATTAACAATACAGTGCTGGTCTTATAATCCATAGAGATGGCATAATAAAAGTTAGGCCTTTTATTTTTCTGCAGTAGATGACATTACTTAGTGGCCACGTTCAGTTGTGATAATGTCCATGTCAGATAAAATAATAGCATTATAGGAGGTACAGCAAGGGCTCAATTCAATAAGAAAAGGATTCTATGGATACAGCCATATGAAGCTCAGGAGGTCCTTTAGTGGTATGTCTCAGCATGAAGGCTTATCTGGATTCTCTTCAGATCCACATTTCAGCAGCTACAGAGCACCTAAGTAGCTGACATTCAGTGCCATCCTGTCTTTCACCCAGCCCCACAGACACGGAGGGCAAATTGGACTCTCCAGCATGACATCAGGAGAAGGGAACACCACTAAGAAATTTGTTCCTTCCCTCATTGGCATAGGAATGAGCATAAATCAGGAAGAAGAAGGGGGGGGGGGGAGGGAGAAAGGAAGAAGAAAACTGATCCCATGCACACTTCAGAAAGAAATGACAGACCTGTTTGGCATAACTTCTAATTTGAAGTGTAACTTGTAACTAAACAACACTTGTATAAGGACTTGGTAAAATGAACAATGGTTCAGCTCTTGGGTCATTTTCAAGTTTTCAAGCTCCATTCATCATGTTAGAAGAAATAACTGCCCTGTTTCAGAGGTCAACCAAAGAGACGTTTATGTCAATCCGTCAATGCAGAGAAATAAAAGCAAGACCCAGATATGGGTTATGAACCCCCCTCCAACCCCCTCAAAACAAAAAAAGTAGTCATCTCTATGGAACACTATCTTCTCCATACAACATAACTCTTTCATATTAAAAGAAAGGTTCCTTTGTACCTGGTATATTTCTTCCGCCACTAATTAAATGCTTACATTATGGTAATGAAGACATGTATTTTCCAATCTTTATTTGTTTTCGATTAAAATGAAGATGGATACACAGTCCTATTTAATTACGTGGTTAGCACTCTACCTTTTTAATTATATATGTATATATATAGAGAGAGAGTATATTTCCTCTCAACCCTTCACAAGAAGAGACCAGATATTGTTATTAAAAAGAATATGTAATTTATCTCTTTTTACAAGTCAAATGGGTTGCCTTTCCAAAGCCATGAACAACCTGAAATGCACAGGAATTTTAAAGGGTGAAGAGTGGGAACACAAATCCTTGTAGATGAAAGAACATACTTTACAGTAATTTTATACAGTGCAACTGTGACGTTGTGCAGTCTATATGGTTTTATAAAAATATAATAATAAGTCAATATAATGTAACTGGGATAGATTTAGAGAAAATACGGTAATAAGTGATATAATGTAACTGGGATATGCTTCATGCAAAAGGTCTCTTGTAAGGTATCATTACAAAGCTTATAATCTACTGAGTATGATAATCTGATTTGTATAAATGTACCACTCTTGTATCTAAAACTAGAAATATAAAACATAACTCTGAGGGCCTATTGTAATTATGTAGAGTGTGGGCCATTAAGGATGGTTTGGAATCTTGATGACTCCCATTGTCTGCAGATGGCTGTATTTACCTTTGAGTCTTCCTGTATATGTGTGTGCTGGCAAGTGAGTAATGAAGTCTTGCAGTGACATGTGATCATGTCACCTGAACTGGAATCCATCTTTAACCTGGTGCTTTTCCAGTGAGGGGGGGTGGAAACCCAGAGGGACAAAGGATTCCCGCCTTATGCAAAAGATATATAAAGGGATGGAAGAGAACAGAGAGAGAGAGGAGCCATCATGGAGAAGCCCCTAGCTAACACCTAAGCTGGAACAAGAGCTGTACCAGGGGAAAGAATTGTGCCCAGGCCTGGAAGGTGTCCAGTCTGAGAAAAACTTACTGAAGCATCTCTGAGGGTGAGATTATCTGTATTTAGTTTGATTAGGCATAGATTTGCGCATTTTATTTTATTTTGCTTGTGACTTACTTTGTTCTGTCTGTTACTACTTTGAACCACTTAAATCCTACTGTCTGTATTTAATAAAATCACTTTTATTTAGTAATTTACTCAGAGTATGTATTAATACCTGGGGGAGCAAACAGCTGTGCATATCTCTCTATCAGTGTTATAGAGGGCGAACAATTTATGAGTTTGCCCTGCATAAGCTTTATGCAGGGTAAAACGGATTTATCTGGGTTTAGACCCCATTGGGAGTTGGGCATCTGAGTGCTAAAGACAAGCACACTCCTGTGAGCTGTTTTTGGGTAAACTTGCAGTTTTGGGACAAGTGATTCAGACCCTGGGTCTGTGTTGAAGTGGACTGGAGTGTCTAATTCAGCAAGTCGGGGTGCTGGAGTCCTGAGCTGGCAGGGAAAACAGAAGCAGGGGTAGTCTTGGCACATCGGGTGGCAGCTCCCAAGGGGGTTTCTGTGATCCAACCCGTCACAGCAACAAAGAGACTTTAATGCCCACAAGGCGAGTCAAGTTTATTCTGAAACTCAAAGACATCAGGAAAATAAAATCTTGTATTTAGGACTTTCGTCAAATTAGTGCATGGCAATTTAAAAAGTTAACAGCTTGTAATAATAAGCTGCCTAGGGAGGTTGTGGAATCTCCATCTCTGGAGATATTTAAGAGTAGGTTAGATAAATGTCTATCAGGGATGGTCTAGACAGTATTTGGTCCTGCCATGCGGGCAGGGGACTGGACTCGATGACCTCTCGAGGTCCCTTCCAGTCCTAGAATCTATGAATCTATGAATAAGCAACCTGTTGCATTTATTTCATTACCATTTTAGCTTCACACACAATGTCTTCGAAATACGTATTAGACTGAAATTAAAATGGTAATGAAATAAATACATTAACTTGTAATAATAATCAAGCTCACCTTTTAAAGAGCTAGAGAGAAGGGAGTTCAGGATGCGGGCTCTGGGAGGGGGCTGAGGGCTGGGGCAGGGGTGCGGGAGGGGGTGAGGGTGTGGGCTCCAGCCAGGCAGAGCTTACCTCAGGAGGCTCCCAGTCAGCAGCGCAGCGAGGCTAAGGCAGACTCCATGCCTGTCTTGGCCCCGCGCCGCTCCCAGAAACAGCCAGCACGTCCTTGCGGCCCCTGGGGGGGAGTCCAGGGGGCTCCGCGCGCTGTCCCCGCCCTGAACGCTGATTCTGCAGCTCCCATTGGCTGTAGTTTCTGGCCAATGGAAGCTGCAGAATCGGCGCTCAGGGCGGGGGCAACGCGCCGGGATCCCCAGCCCCCTCCAGGGGCCACAAAGATATGCTGACCAGTTCCAGGAGTGACACGGGGCCAGGGCAGGCAGGGAACCTGCCTTAGCCCCTCTGCGCTGCCAGACTTTTAGCGGCCTAAACTCTCCCGGATTGGCTTCAGTAGGCTCCGGGAGATAGCGCCCAATTCCGAGAGACTCCTGGTGAAACCGGGAGGGTTGGTAACACTATCCATGTAAGACATCCCTGTGGAAGTCTATGACAAGTATTACAATATCTGAGCTCCCTCTCCTTCCTGCTGCTTAGAGCCCTTCCTGCCCCCTTCATAGTCCCACCCGTTGTGCAATGTGGAACACAATTTCTTGCACCAGAGCTCACGGATATGAAAATATTTGCAGGCTGCCATCTGCAGATACTGTAATATATGTATGAAATCTCACTGAGCTATTACAATATGAACAGGAGACCTCATGAGCTCTCTGAAGCCTCCCATAAAAATAGATAGGATAGCTTACAATATTATCCACTCAAGCCTTTGAAAAAATACCCAAAGGCACTAGTCCTCACTATGGACAACAGTATAAACTCGATTTGGAATTTGTAAGCCAAATTGTTTTAAGATATGACATTTTTTAAAAGTTAGTAGTTTTTCCACTTTTGAAAAAATATCCTCTCTCATTAACTACTTGTTCAGTTACCCTAAATCTTTCCCAATATAAGACCACCACCGATGAGAAATGTAGGTGGTTTAGTTCAGTTTCGGCCAAACTGCGAAGCGAGAAAAGCAGACAATATTGTGCTTTTATAGAAAGCTAGACAACTTTTACTCAAGAGAGACTGCTTTTTTTCCACAGTTATCGTGTTTGAAGCTGTTTATTGTTCAACCCACAGATTTATGCAGAACTATTAACAAAGACAACAGTCCGTGTACATTTAAAGTCATCCAGGGGCTTCTAATAAGCTCACTTTTAATATGATCAGAACAGTTGAATTCCATGATTATCATGTTAATATGATAGAGACTAACAAGCCAAATCCCCAGGTCACTGTTTCGTGAAGTGATGCAAATCTCACTATCCTAGGATGTTAAAGGAATGCTCTTTTTCACATGAACACAAGTCACAATTATGTCAACTTTTTGAAAGGAGAAGCTGCCTCATATATTTTCCCTCTTCCAGATACATTTTATTCCTACACTGAATAACAAAGCAGGCTTTATGTTTAATTCATAGGAATATATGCTGATATTTACATGTTCATGAGAGAGAATCTCCATTACCTCATCTGAAATATCTGTACAGATGCTGACTTGGTAACACGGGTATACTGACATTCCACATATTGACAACATCAGTGATACTGAATGTCACGTAGAGTCCAAGTTCAGAGACTTCTCCGAAAGATCTGCTAATGAAATTGCAGTTGCCTGGTCTAGGGGCTAGTTATCTCAGAGATTTTCCTGCCTATCTCCAGTTACCCATGTACTGTGACAACTCCATTCATTATCATGCACTCAGAAATAATACTTCAGCTATTTGACCCAGAGAAGGTAAATCTCACAAGAACCAGGACCAGAACACACTCAGTGGTGGGTCCGTGCCTCTGGAATCTGATCCCAGTACATATGACATAAGAATGGCCATACTGGATCAGACCAAAGTTCAATCTAGACCAGTATCCTGTCTTCCAATAGTGGCCAGTGCCAGATGCCCCAGAGGGAATGAACAGAACAGGTAATCATCAAGTGATCCATCCCCATCATCCATTCCCAGCTTCCGACAAACAGAGGCTAGGACACCATTCCTATCCATCCTGGCTAACAACCATTGATGGATCTATCCTCTATGAACTTATCTAGTTCTTTTTTGAATCCTGTTATAGTCTTGGCCTTCACAACATCCTCTGGCAAAGAGTTCCACAGGCTGATATGTGCCAGATCCCAAACCTATCCACTTCTAGTAAGCTGTAAGACATCTTTCTTTTCTTTTCTTTAAGGTTTTCTGCCTATTGGAGGTATGGCCCCATGTAGTCCATAATTCCACATCTGCCAAGTTTTCTATGGAGAATTATGTTCCAGAACCTAAGCTTTCATTTACAAAGAATAATTTTCTTGCTCTCATAGTTATTAAACTAACCCTGTAAATGTAAGCCAAGTGTAACAGCCTCAATGTCTTCTTCCCAAGTCTGCAGATAGCTGGAAACAACAGCTCTGAGAAGGATGAACTGTCCCTTTCATATCAGTGGGTTAACTCTGAAACACAGAGAAGATTATTTAAATGCCAGCTTTGTTAAATATTTCATTGCTGATCAATTCAGCGGAAATATCCAGTTAATGTGCTTATCCATCATTCACAAACTGACTCCCTCGTTTTCCCAGGTACCTAAAGACCAAACTGTTCCCCATCCTGCTATCAGAACTTTGGGTTTCCTTCCTACCAAGTTCTGTGACAGAGTTATGTGTTATCAGTACCAAAAAAATAAATAAAAAAAATCTGTGAATATTGAAGACTCAGAGTAAAGTAAACAATATAGGGGCTCCTAGAGTTATTGTATTATCTTTTCAAAATCTAGGGACCCTGCTATAGAACTGTAGCAACCTTGGACCTTGCCAACCAATGTGGCATAGAATACTTGAGATCCTGACTACAATTCTTTCTCTCAATTTCCTAGAGAGACAAGGTGGGCAAGGTAATATCTTTTATTGGACCAACTTCTATTGGTGAGAGAGGCAAGCTGTCGAGCTTACATAGAGCTCTTCTTCAGGTATAGGAAATTTAGGCCATGTCTTCACTACCATTTATGTCAGCAAAACTTATGTTGCTCAAGGGTGTGGAAAAAATAGATATAGAGTGATTGTTTTGTGAAAAGTGTTCACGCACAGGCGATGGGTGTTTTTGTCTGTTATTTTCCTCTGTGAGATCATTCAAGAGCATAGTGATTGTCTGGTTTCACCACCACAGTTGCTATTGGGGCATTTAGTGCACTGGCTGAAGTATACCACATGTTGTCATAGGCATGTGTAGCACCCATAAATCGTGAAAGGTGTGTTGGGGGGGGGGAGAGGAAGAGAGGTGTTGATTTCTGACACTCTGCTGGCTGCTATCCACCATTAAAGATTATACCAGATACAGGTCACAGATACGGCAGAGGATCACAAAATATATGCTCTCTAATTTGGAGAATGTGTTATTTGGGTCTGTTTTAATGTATGTAAAATGCAAACAGATACCATGGTGATGGATGCCTTAAAATACTTGTAATAAACAAAATCAGTTAGGGCTTTGCAAATTTATATTTTAAGTCCAAATTTCAAGTATGAACAACATGTGCCTGGCATCAGTTGCCTAGAATAACTGCCATTAGTACAATTTGCCAGATCAAAAACTACAGGAGCTATAACACAGCCCTTATAGGCCTGACTAGGGAAAAATACTAAACAAAACTCTCGTGATTGGCCACACTAGTAGCTGTGCAGACCTGTCCCCATGTGTACTGCCTATCTGAATTTTACAGTGCTATACGGGCCTCATGTGAGCCTCCAACATTCCCACTGTGTGTACATGCCTAAGATATGAAGTAAAAAAATCAGTGCATCCAGCCAAATGGGATGCCCTGGGACTAGAAGTCCAAGGTAAGAGTATGTGAGCTGTAACATCATGAAGGTTTTGATATTTTTCTGTATAGGTCTGTCTGTAATTAGCCTTATGTAGCTATTTTAGTAGGAGAGAGGCAGCTGATACTCAAATTTGGTCCTAAGTACAACTGAAATTGCATAAGACTATTTCACACATATTTGAAGGTACAGCCTGAGGACAAACCCCTATAAAAGTGAAAATCTATTGGAGGAAAGAAGTATACTTGAGTGCCAAGAACATGCTTGAGTGCCAAGAAAGAGAGCCCAAGCCCTTAGAAAAGTGGCCAATGTTGGTGGTAATCTAGGCAAAATTTGTTTATAAATTCTAAAGTGCAAATTGCTGCACATGAATGTACTCCTTATATACAAGAGCAATGCAGATTTGTCTTTTCCTTAATGCCTTAATTTTACTTATGGAGGTCGGTGGAATCTTACTTTTGAGATTTTCTAGCTCATGGGACTGGGATTTATGTATTTTTGACAGCAGTCATTACTATACTTAACACACCTTTCTTCATTCAGTTTGTCACAGAATGAAGAAAAAGAGACCCTAGGGCTTTACTTATCCTTAAACTACAAGGAGAGATGTGAATATTTTGCTCAGCCCCTCAGTTTTAGTGACTTTTTGAGGCCCAATTTAAGTCCTATGTGACCTGTGGGGCTAGGAGCTTACATTCCAGTTCAGTCAGTACATAAAACAAACAAAATTAAATTACTTTGGTTTACAGAGCAGTGGTAGGGGGAGAATTTCATGATAAATGTGCTTGTTAAAATAGTCTTCTTTTTCACAGATCAGTACAGAGTATTTGTTATTTAAAATAAATATTCCTTTGTAACTTCAGACAGAAAAATATTTTAAAAAGGATTGGAGAAAGTAAAGACTTTTAGTACAGACATACAGTTCACTCCCCTGCATAACAACTGCAGAGAAATGGTTCAGCTCTAAATGATTTATGACACCTGAATGCCATGGAAAATGACAAGGAGGATCCCTGAAAAATGTAAACATCTCTTTTTGTGTTTGAGTTATTGCATTTTCCTTGGCTTCTTAACTGTTTAGAACAAGGCATAAAGACCATTTATATATGAACATGTACATATTTGTATACTGAATACAGCATATATGGGTATTGCATCTGCACGTCTCCGTGTGTGACATGCTATGTTTACATACATACATTTACTATTGTAATATCAACATTCTCTACTAAATAAAAAGTACTTTCAGAATAGCCTCAACAGACCAGGAAATGGCTTCATTTTGGGTCCGCAGGAAGGCAGCTGGTATAAAATGTCTATTTAAAAAAATGTTGTTGGTTCCAGCAGTGCCAAGTAAAACAGAGAGGTGGAAAACAAATTGGAGGGTAACATGAATTTGTGTGTCCTAATCACTTGAACTGCACCCTACCTGCACCCTGAAGTCTACCCTTTCTCCATCATCAATGCTGTACACAGGGTTTCTTTGCCTGGAGAGTGTATTCTCCCTGCAATGGAAGATACAGGCCATGCTGAGTTTCCAAATACAGGGCCCAATCCTGCTTCCATTGGAGTCACTGGAAGCTTTGTCATTGACTTCAAGGGGATAGGGATTGGACCCACTGTTTGTCGTCCTCCCCTCCCCACGAAGCAGTACATTGGCATGTATATAGGGGCATGCAGTGCCAACCTGCAAACAAGCAAGATTCCCGCACTGGTTCTGCCTGCCTGCAAACGTCCCTAGGAATGTTTTCATTTCTTTTCATCGTCACACAAAGAATTTCTTATAGCTAACGTTCTTGCAAAACTTTTTAAAGCTTGCAAAGCATAATGTTCTTGCATGCTGCTGACTCTCTGCGTTTCATTTAAACTTGCACTGCATCTGATATGTGAAATGATCTCTCTTATTTATTACTGCTTATTCTTACATAAAAGGGGCTCTCTGGTCTAAAATTGCACATTAAATTATTACGATTAGTCTATGCTATTAGTCTAAAATTCTTTGGGTTACAAATGCTGTAATATTGATAATTTTACTTAATAAGTTAGAAATGCCTGCTTGCTGCATTGCTACACATTTTACTCTCAGTCCTGTTTCTTCTAATTACAATTTAGACTCCAGCAACAAAAAGAATATTTACCACCACTGGAATGAGGAAACACAAAATCTTGCCATTTCTCTTTAAAAATTATCAGCACATAACATGACATATTAGAATAAAAAGCACAGGAGCCTACCTGCAAACCAGCAAGATTCAAGATATTAGATCTATCTGCAAACTTCACTGGGAATATCTGCATCTTAAATCTCCTTATTTTAAAGGTACAGGCCCCTTTTCAACACAGAATGAAGAAAAA
>NW_020664439.1:29252179-29256983 GCF_002925995.2 Terrapene triunguis | reverse complement strand
TGAGAATTAGTAGATAAAGCTCTGCTTCCCCCTGCCCCTGACATTCACCCTATGCTAGGTTCGGGGGTGTAACTCCTCCACCCCAGGGAACTCTTGGAAGGACAGCTGCAGCAAGATTCTGGCTCCTTTACAAGGCTCAGGCAGCACAAAAGAGGCTGGAATGGGGGGGGGGGGAAATCTGGCCCTCAATTAAGTTTCAGCACAAGCACTGGGTCTCTCTCTCTCTGTCATGGGCTTTACAGGATCAAAAATGGGTGTTGAAGTTAACTATTACTGATAATGGGGGAGAGTAACACTTTGATTGGTACCACAGTATATTTCAGTCTGGCTGGCAGCAAAGCAAACAAGACAACAGTCCATTGATTTCAGGGACAGCTTGAGGCATTTGTGATTCAACTGATTGCTAGGGTGCTGTGGTTTAGAGTCTATACAGTCCTACATTCACTGTGCAACTCAGAGGCAGGGAAAAAATTAATTACCAGATCATACTATGGTCCTGGCTGCAGGACTGGATGGGGAGGCATTTGTTAAGCTCATCTCATTAACCTGTGTTTGGAATTGATTTATATAAACTCGTTTTGCATCTAAAAGGGACAGATTTTTTTTTTTTAAGAAAACACTTAGATTCTGAGAAATACAGCAACATCTGTAGAAAAACCCTACATCCATGGATTTCTATTGTCCCCATCTCTCTTACTGAACAATGGTTACAAACTTGAGAGATGAAGGCATCTCTATTTAAAATGCTTTTAAAAAGCTACACATACATCATCAATTGTGCTGAGAAATACTACTGTTCAATTATAATGTTCAGCTGTAACTGAAGAGGAAAAACATTCACAGGAAGGCCCCTGTGTTAAACCATTTTAGGGCCAAATTTTACAAGAAATGGTAGAATATCCAGCCATTTATCTGTCTTATGATGTATACTGATCAGACAATTTATCTTATAATAATGATGGGTGGTCAAGGGCAAAATGGCTACTAAATGTATGATTTTATATTACTGGAAAATTGCATCTCCTCTTATACTGAATCTTTTCCAACCTCAGCTTCTAAACTTATACAGAACAATCGAGACTGGTTTGGGAAAATATCAGCATATTCTGAACGCTATTATACAACCTCTAGAAATGCATGTATATATAGAGCTATCATTCCCTTTTGACCTTTCTTTTATTTGAACAGGCTGATCAGGGATGGATTCAGGTTAAATGCAGAATCCACTTTGATACAAATATGCCTCCTCCCAAAACAGTAACATTCTTTGGGTACATAGGTGCTACTGGAAAACAAGATCTATGGACTAGGGAAAAGATGGGAGGGCATGAGCACTGGTGAAAAAAATACTTTTGCAGGCATCATTCAAAACATTGGACAAGGATATATCAGTCTATTCAATTACAGTTTAAATTTGAATCTGTGACTGTTGCTGATTCCTAGTCTCCATTCAAGGGCAACTGTCATTTTCACAGAGTGATATTCATAAGTTTGTCTGTCTCTGCATCTTTAGAAGACATTCTACATTTATATGCAATTCAGGTTTTACAGGAGTACATATTACTGCTTTTCTTTTCCACAGTGATTTATTAAATGTGTAATACAGCCTTCTTGTGAAATGCAGTATTAACATTCCAGTGCACTAAACTGGCTGAGAATATACTGTATTTTGTTTGGTTTGGTTCTAATTGACAGTGACATAATTGAAGTTTCTCAGCTACATTTTCCTAAGCAGCATTCCTTTATTATTATTTTAGTAAATGTGATGCCTACAAAAGATACTGGCTGGATAGCTCTGTAGACCAAAGACATAGGTTCATCCACAAAGCACATACCGCACACACAGGGCAGGCCTGCTTGCCCTGTCCCAACAACACACTTCAACCCTAGCATGGAGGGACCATCCCTTGAAAAAGGGAAGTTCTGTCTCCATGATTATTTTCCCTTCTTGTTCCCTCTGCTGAGACTGACAACCAGAGAACCATTTGTGGGGATGATTGACTGAGACTAACTCATTTCACGTGGCTACCAAACAATTTCCAGATGGCAGCAGCTTTCACTCAACACTGGCCTGGGCACTAGGGTGACCAGACAGCAAGTGTGACAAATCGGAACATGGGGTAGGGGGTAAGAGGTGCCTATATAAGACAGTGTCCCAAATATCGGGACTGCCCCTATAAAATCGGGACATCTGGTCACCCTACTGGTCACTGATCCTGCACTCAGCTGTAGGTAGCCCCAGAATGGAGAGAGAGCTCATTGCAGGAGCTCTCTCTCCAAAGAGAGCTCATTGCAGGACTGGGGCCTTGGGCTTACTCTGAACCAGGAACCTACAATCAGAAAAAGTGTGTATCTCTTTAACCCCAGGGTCATCCATCTCCCCTCCCCACAATGAAAATTTAAACAAAAGAGCATTCAAATGGCTTGACATGAGCAGTCTACTATGTCATGCATATCTGACCATGTTTGAGTTACCTGGGTAGGGCTGAGCTAGGGAAAGAACAGTCAAAAGGAGGCAGCAATTGTAAATTAAAACCAAAACCAAAACCAAACCAAACCAAAACAACAACAAGAGCGTGTAGCTTGCTCATTCACACAGTTCAGCCACACAGGCAGCTGTGAAGGCAATCTGTATTATGCATGCCTTTCTTCAAACACAAAAGAGGAAACACTTTTCTAAAATGTATGTGCATAAATAAGAACTGCCTGGGGGCAAATTTAGGTTCAAAAACTTTCCCTCATTCATCCCTTTGTGTCATTGAACAGTAAACAGATTGCAAATACAGCAAGGCAATGAAAACATTATCTATTATCACACCTAATAGTTGTGCAGTCATTCCAAGGGTGATTGCTATCTTTTTCACCTGCTTTGTTTTACAAAACTTCAATATACAATGGAAGGATTTTTAAAAATAAATTACCAGATTAAAATTCAATCTAATTATTACTGAAGACAAGTTTGCTACTAATCCTATATAAAGATAAGAAGTCGGATGATAATAAACAGACATGCCATACAAAGTTTAGAAAAATAAAATACATAATTACAGCATATATATTTGTGTGTGTGAGTGGGGAAAAAAAATCTCTTTCCTGATGCTGGATTATACTTTGATTGTAACAGATGCAGCTTTTTATATTTGTTTTCTGCATAAATCTACATATTAGTCTGAAAGCTACTGTATGTGCTTTGTGTTGTCTCCGTTACATCAATCATTCCCTTTTCTGGTTGACAGTTTTTTGAGTTTAGGGCTTGATATTGTAATCCTTATTTACATATGTAATCCTTACTTATATACTTACATGAGTAGTCCCCCTGAATAGTTTTTACAGCATCATAAGTGTGCGTGGCATTTTACAAGGTTTTCCTGATCCTGCAAACCTTGAGGTAGTTCCATCAGAATGAATGGCATGGTGCAACTAATCTCATGACATCTCCACCACAAAGCTCTTTACTGAGGTTTAACAGTTAAAATACTGCCCTACATTTAAATCTTGGCTTTCTGCATACATTGACACAGTGTCCTAAAAGCTACTGTCTGTACATATTGCAGAACCTGTACATTGTCTTCTTTCTTCATATTAATTGTATATGGAGCCATCCAAAATAATATTTTAGTTGCCTCTTGGACCATGTAAAAAGAAGAGCAGGTGTTTCCCCTGACCATATTTACGCAGCTGTTCTGATTACTGAGCAGTCAGTGCTGCTGATTAGTACCGGTTATGGAACTGAACTTGACTCACCCCTCAGCTCTATTCCTCGCTCCGCAGCTGGGCTGCTGTGTCACCTTGGGCAAACTGCTTCACCCCCCTATTCTTTTCCCCCCTACCTTTGTCTGTCTTGTTTATTTATACTGTAAGCTTGTTGCGGCAGGGCCTGTCTCTCACTATATTTAGCTCAAAGAGTCCCAAACTGAGATACTAGTAATAGGTGCCATCATAATAGAAATAATATATAATACCACAGCAGGACCTTAAGCTAGTGTAACACCAACTGACCCGGTCGTCAGCAGGCAGGATTGAACCTGGGGCCTCTGCAGCTTAGTGCATGAGCTTCTACTGCAGGGGTGGGCAAACTACGGCCCGTGGGCCAGATCTAGCCCCTCAGGCCTTAGGATCCCCGCGCCGCTCTCAGAAGTAGCCGGCACCACGTCCCTGCGGCCCCCAGGCAGGGGGGCAGAAGGATCCGTGCGTTGCCCTTGCCTCAAGGCACCGCCCCCCAGAGCTCCCATTGGCCGGGAATGGGGAACTGTAGCCAATGGGAGCTTCGGGGGAGGTACCTGGAGGCGCGGCAAGGGCAGCACATGCGGAGCCCTCTGCCCCTCCCCCCCCCCGGCTAGGGGCCGCAGCACTTCCGGGAGCAGCGCGGGGCCGGGGACAGGGCAGGCATGCAGGGAGCCTGCCCTGGCCCCAGTGCGCACCACTACCACCCCGGAGCCGCTTTAGGTAAGCAGCGCCGGGCCAGAGCTTGAACCCCTCCTGCACCCCGCCCCCCAACTCCCTGCCCTGAGCCCCCTCGTACACCCCGCACCCCTTCTGCACCTCAACCCCCTGCCCTGAATCCCCTCCCGTAGTCCGCACCCTTTCTGCGCCCCAGCTCCCTGCCCTGAACCCCCTCGTACACCCCGCACCCCTCCTGCACCTCAACCCCCTTCTCTGAGCTCCCTGCTGCACCCCTACCCCCTGCCCTGAGCCCCCTGCCGCACCCCGCAGCCCTCCTGCACCCCAACTCCCTGCCCTGAGCCCCCTGCTGCACCCCTGTGCACCCCAACCCCCTGCCCTGAGCCCCCTGCCGCACCCCGCA
>NW_020664439.1:29175856-29252079 GCF_002925995.2 Terrapene triunguis | reverse complement strand
CCCCTCCTGCACCCCAACCCCCTTCCCTGAGCCCCCTCACACACCCTGCACTCCTCCTCTGCCCCAATCCCTTGCCCTGAGCCCCCTCCCACACCCTGCACTCCCTCCCGCACCCCAACCCCCTGCCCCAGCCCTGCATACGATTTCCCCACCCAGATGTGGCCCTTGGCCCAAAAATGTTCTACTGCATGAGCTAAAAGCCATATGCCTGTTAGCTAATGCTGTAGAGCAGACTCATTAATCTCTCTCTCAGTGCCACTAGATGGGACAGAACACCACACCCAGAAGGTGTGTGGGTTACACTAGCTCAGCACTAGCATTGTAGTCCTGTCAGGCATGTCCCTTCAATGCCTTTCACTGCTGCTTCATATGAGAGCCACTGAAGAGATGGAGTCAGTAACTTCCAGAAATATCCCTGGCAACTGATCAGCTGATGGGACACCCTGACTGCCTTGCCTTGCCCCTGGGAATCTGGCTTCATGTGAGGGAGAAATCCCTTCTCACATCACCATTTCTTCAATCTGAACCTGGCTCCTGCTTCCTCTTCCCCCAACGAGGAAGCAACTGCTGACAAGTGAGGCCAACTAAATGAGGAACATTAATATATATATTAAATTGCTGTTTTATCATAACCAGATCAAACTCTGCATATTCTACTCCTTGTTTGTGCCCTAACCACAAGTATTACTGGAGCTACTAACTCTACCCCACAGCAGCAGTCATATGGAGGTCAGCTGACTCAGGCTCCAGACCTAGGACAGAGTCATGCATGAAAACCCTGGGAACAGTCAAACTCAGGGGGGAAGCTGAGGTCAGGGATGCTGGATTTTTTTTTTTTTTTTAATAGTGCAGGTGCTGAGAGCCATTGAACCAAACTGTAAACCTGTATATGAGGGTAACCACTTCAAGCCAGGGGGTGCGGCAGAACACCCCAGCACCCCTATTCCAGCACCTATGGCTGAGGCTGGTGTTTATATTGTGTTATTGGTGTTGAATGGCTAATAAAGCCAAACCCCAAGGAGCAGGCAAGATTATACACTAACTCAGGGCATATGTGCTTTGCTGGGGATGTGGCAGGGATTCAGTTGGGTCAGAGACCCATTGTGATTTGATTCAGAGTAGCAGCCGTGTTAGTCTGTATCCGCAAAAAGAACAGGAGTGCTTGTGGCACCTTAGAGACTAACAAATTTATTAGAGCATAAGCTTTCGTGGGCTACAACCCACTTCTTCGGATGCATATAGAGCGTGTATATATATCTCCTCAATATATGTTTCACTCTATATGCATCCGAAGAAGTGGGTTGTAGCCCACGAAAGCTTATGCTCTAATAAATTTGTTAGTCTCTAAGGTGCCACAAGTACTCCTGTTCTTATTGTGATTTGAGTTACTCTCGATGTATAATGTATTATGTGGGCTTGATTGTGGAGGGCTCAAAAACTCTTCTTAGAAGTTGGTGTGCCACTTTGCAAAATAAGTGTTGGGAGAGCAGGATGCTCAATGGATTAGTCATCCCTGAAACTACGCAGACTATCAACAGACCACGGAAGTCAACAGGAAGCTTTCCATTCATTTCAATGGGCTATGGATCAGACCCCAAGTCTCCAGGATGCCTACGTGCCGGCAGAACAGATCAACATAGCTATTTACTTGAAGTGTGAAGCATGAGGGGAATATTTTGCTATCTAAACAGGAAAAAATTAAAAAGTATAGGTACTGAATATAATTATGTTACTGAACTGTGAATGTCTCTCTTCAACTTTTTATACTCATTTAATGCTATCGGTGTCAAATTAAATTATTTTTAATTGCTTTTATGAAAAATATCTGATACACTAATGTTTTTCTCAAAAGTAACTGTTGGAATATCATTCTGGGACAGAATTTCTTTTTTTCTTCACTATAGAGTTTTAGTTAATGTATGTGTATGGCAAATTGAAATGACTAAGCTAGTAAGTAATTGCTGCATATTATCACTGAAGAAAGCAGACATGTCCTGCTACAACAATGATCTTCCTCCGCCTTTTTTGTTGGGCACAGCATTGGTGTTTCAGTTTAATACTATGTTCCTCCTACTACTCAATATATGTCCCCAGAGGTCCATGAATAGGATAGAGAACAATATACTTGCCTGATAATGAGACTCCTAAACTTTCCCACCATTGATTCTTTCGAGCCATAATTGGGAGTACATGCTGCATGACAATTGTATCCATTTTAACAGCGATGAAGGCTGCAGCAAATAGAGGATCTCCAATCGTCATGGTGCCCATGCCATTGGTTTCAAGTCCTCTATCTGTCAAGGATAGTGTGGTGACTGTTGTGCACCAGTCTCCCTACTTTAAAAGAAGTCCCATACAGGCATCTTCCAGTTTTTGGGAAAAATAACTCACCGACAAGCTGAAGAGGACAAGAGGAGCAGAAGGAAGGAGAGACTGGCTTCCAGTCATGGTCAACAGCCTCCTGCTGAGCCTGAAAACGTCTGCCCTCATTGCAATAGAACTTGTGGTTCAAGGATTGGCCTTATTAGCCACCTGAGGACCCATAACTCCCATGGAAGATGATCATACTCAGTAACGAGTGATCACTCATCATCATCATCAATTTGCCCAGCCATCAGGGCTGCTTGTATACAGGGCAGCTCCAGTATATGCTTTCTGCTTCTGCCTACTACATCTACAGAGCACTATAGCAATTCAGAACTAGTATTTAATACCCTGAAATTGTGGGAATAGTTCCAGTATATGTTTGCTTCTTGGAAGGCCACCTCTGTTCTTTCTTGAACTGCACAGTTCTTCCATTTAGCAGCAAAATGCACTTCCACTAATATTCCAGGAACTGCACTTCCTGGCTTGACTATTACAGGTCCCTTTGTCATAAAATATAGTGCAATGACTTTTGTCTGAAATAGAACTTGTTATTTCACCCCAGGCAACTGCAGTATGAGGCAAACTAAATTAACAATTCTATACAGAAAAGTAATTTGGCATATTTCACTGATGAACAGGAAGAAATTTCAACTTGAAGTCAACGGTCCTCCCAAGAGTAACAATAGTCAGACTCCAGCTGGCCTGATGGAATTTTTGGTCACATCAATGTATCAGTTACCAGTGGTATCCTGCTAGGATCTCATTACCAAAAAAGCCCCCTCTATTTCTAAATAACAGGAGAGGGTGATGAGGAAAGTTTAGGTGTGGCTGGGTAGGAAGTGGAGGAAAAGTTTGTTTTAAACTAAACTACTCTTCCTTCCATGAAACCAGCAACCCTTTAGGCTGAAACACTTGTAACTAATTTTGTACTGTAAAACAACCAAACAAAAACATTTCAGGAACTATTCAGTGTAGTTTTATAATGAAGAGTGTGTTGAAACTGACCAGAAAGTTGAAGATCGGTGAGGTCACAAACTGTTGCTCAATGGGCATCCAAAATCATGGGGTTTAGGAGAGGGAGAAGAGGCTTAGAGGGAAGAATTTTTGAGTGCTTGGGACCCAACAATTTAAATAAACCTCAGTGCATTGTATGTGAAGCACACTGTACTCCTGGAGGAATTCTGTGCCACTGCAATGCAGAATTTTGCAGAAATTAATGTTGTGCACGCAGAATTTCCTTTCCCCCCACAGAAATGGGCTACAGTGCTGCTAGCCGCCACTAGGGGCACTGGACTTGCCAGAGTCCAGCTTGCACATAGAAGACACAGCTGTGGGGAGAGAGAGGGAGCTAGAGGGTTCCTGGCAGCTGCAATTCCCAGCATGCCCTGAGGGAAGGAGAAGGCAGCGCACAGGAAACTGTGCAAGCTTGGGACAGAGTATCAGGCTGTTTCTCCCTCTGGATCCCTGGTCTCTGGGGTGGAGGGGGATGGGTGTCTTGGCAAGGGGGGACGGGGACCTGCAGCTGGGATCTGGAGGAGGGAGGGGATGTGGGTATCTGGGTCGGGGGGGGGCACAGCTGGACTCTGGGTGGGGGACAGGGTGTGGGTATCTGGCCTGGGGGAGGAGCACAGTTGGGATTTGGGGAGGAGAGGGTACGGGTGTATCAGCTGGTGGGGCAGCAGGTGGGGTCGGGGGTTGTGGGTGTCTGGCCCCTTGGCTGGGCTCTGGGGGGGACGAGGGGGGACAGAGAAACAGTAACTGGGATGTCATAGGGGTTTCTTTAACTCTCTACTCCCGGGGGGGGGGGGGGTTGTGTGTGTCTGTATTGTTACAGACATACTTGCTGACAGGTATTTTGAAATAAATTACCAAAATAGTTGAAAATGGCATGATTATGTAGTGTTATTTTGACAAATAAAATTTGCAGAATTTTAAAATATTGTGCACAGAATTTTTAAATTTTTGGCACAGAATTTTTAAATTTTTGGTGCAGAATGCCCCCAGGAGTAACACTGACTATGCTCAATAAATAAAGAACATGCAGAAAAAGCATACAAAGATGTAACAAACAGTGGAAATAGTAGAGAAGATGTATTTTAAAAAAATCCCTATATTCTCTTACCCTGCTTCTCCTGTGAAACTATATTTCATAATGGAAATATATGCATCAACTCTTGGAAAACTGGATTTTTCAACAGATTTAAAACAATTCAGGAGCCAAACTCCAATAAAAATAAGCCAGGCTAAGAGTGTGAATTAGTGAATTAGGGTGCATTTCTGTGCTTTCAGCCTTCTACCTCAGAACACACTCTTGTTGTGCAGCAAATTGCCGACACACACCCTGCTGTGGCTTATTGCTCTACTAAATCACAAAAACTAAAAAACAACACAGAACTACAGACAAACCATGAGTCTTATTGTATTTCAATGCACTACCATTTTATGTCCCAGATGGCTGTGAAAGACACAAGTGGACAATTCTGCCAACCCTAATACTCACAGTATAAAATACCATTCAATTTGAGAAAGGGTTGCACAATCTGCTCCTAAATTGGGAGTGCAGTGGCTATCCGGTATATACACATCATAGTGCACCACCATCTGGAAGTGGGCTATGGGGAGCTGCTAATGAATTCAAACTCTGAGAAGAGAATTGCACTCTCTCAGTTCAACAGCTCTTGCTGACTGAGGCTAGGTTATGGCATGTACCTAAGCAGAATACTTTGTGGAACACCATTTACTGTCTGACTGGGTGATTGCAGCCTTCAATAGACACCAAAAAGCTTCTAAAAATTCAGGAGTACTAAATCACAGAATTCCTGCTTGGGTACTCTTGAAGTATACTTGTACTAATTATTTCACACCATTTTCAGCAGAAAAGTGATTTTTAAAAAAAATCTAAAGCTCATTTGAAGGATTTCTTGGGGAATGTTCAAAATACTAAAAAATAAAACTACCCATCCCAACAAACTTAACAATGAGTGGCATTGTGTGACTACACTCCATAACTCTCTCATTAGAGGTTATTATATATTTTTTCATGGCTAGAGTGATGTTTCCCCAAAGGACATTTTTCTACACCTTTTATTTTTGCTGTGAATTTTCTTTGTGATTCACAAACACCACATCCACATGTGTTAAGCCAGTTCTGTAGGAAAGAGCATGACATTTCCAGACACTGGTGAGTTTCCAAGTTTAAGGAAGGGGCGGGGAAGGGGGAGGGAAGAAAGAAAACTTCTGTGTTTTATGAAATCAGGATTATGCTCTGTTCTGCATTGTATCATGAAACATAAGCCTATGGCCTCCCAACAATTTGAGTATCCAGTAATGCTGCTGTATCACCTAGGGTGGCCAGGGGTGCCCGGTTTTTGACTGCAAAGTCTGGTCGAAAAGGGGACCTGACAGTGTCAGATCAGATTTACTGACCAGACACCAAAAGTCCGGTTACTGCAGGCGGGGGAGGTGGGAAGGCGCTGGATCATCATCTGCATCAGCTCCTACTAAGGTGGGGCCGCCACCTACCTGCATCAGGTGGCTGCAGCTCCCAGCCCTGGCTCCACAGGCAAGTCCCTTCTGACTCGCGCAGGAGGCGGGTGGGAGGGGAAAAGCAGTGAGCGACGGGGGGAGGGGAGAAGAAGAGTGGAAAGGGCGTGGAGCCTTGGAGGAAGAGGCGGGGCAGGGCCTCAGGGGAAGAGGCAGGGCAGGGGACGTTCCAGCACTCCTGCTCGAGTGTCCAGTTTTTAAATATAACCAAATTGGCAACCCTAGTGTCATCCCCTTGGCACTAATAAACAATAATATATAATTTTCTGTAAAGAGTGCTTTATATGCGCCAACACTAATTAGCCTTGCGAAGTAAGTGTTATCCCCACTTTACAGATGGGGAAACTGAGGCTGAGAAGTGAAGTGACTTGGCCAAAGCCATAACCAGTAGCAGAGATGGAAGAAGATCTCAGGAGCTCCTGACTCCTAACCCATTAACTGTTCTTTATTCTGGACCATACTGCTTGTCAGGGGCAATGTCAGAATTTGACCCAAAATCCACTGAAGTTAACAAAAAAGACTCCAATTTACTATATGGATCTTTGGATGAGGCTCAAGGTCTTGTAACAGGAGATAATATCCATGAGTGGGCACCATGCCAATGAAAGTAATCTCACACACAGTCAGGCTCTCTGCAGATTAAAAGCACAACACATCTTATCACTGCCAAGAGGGAAAATGTATAGCAGTGTATTCAGTGTGTTCTCTTCATAAACAGAAGGCTACCCCCATATAGTAACTAATTTACAGCACAGCATACAAGGTAAATTGGTAACAGAGTATATCAAAACTAAAGAAACCCTGATGAACTCCTCCTCACGAACAGCATCTTTAGAAAAGATTTCTCAGGTTCTTCTTTCAGTGAGTGCCATTAACATAACTGGGGCACATTAAAGGCAAATCAAGGGAAAATATCTTAAACGTACAGTCCCATAAGGCCCAAATCCTTCAACAAGAATTTTTTTGGGGCTGGGAGCCAATGAATCCTTCTATTCTCTGCCACCCAGGTTGCTTCTGTATCTGGGCTGGAGCAATCCCTGCTTTGTCTGTGGTCTTCCCTACAAGGACAGGGAAGCAGCAGATCCACCAGTCTCACTTCAGTCCCATCCCTATTCACTGATACACAAGAAGCTACAATGGAGTATGGAGTAGGTGTGCAGCCTTTTCTCAACTCTTGCTTGGCAGCAGATCAGAATCAGTTCCACTGCAAGAGGGACACCTCCATATTTGAGGATGAATGGGTTAAGTTTTTACCCTGGATGAACAAAATTCAGAGGGACCCACTTAAAAAATGTAAAAACTAGTTACCATAACAATAGGCCTTAGGAATAATATTGAACTCAGCATCTAGACTCCAGGATAGGACAGTGAAAAATAGAATGTAGGCTGCCATGACCTATTATAGCAAAAAGGAGGTCTATTTCTAATACATGCACTATTTAAATGGAGGGATTTCTAGCGAATCTTAAACCATAACCTGCTTTACTCAGGCAAATTCTCATGCATAAAACAATGTGATTGATAGTTTTTAATTGCATATTCACTGGTAAAATACAACAGTTGATGGGACAGAATAGGAACTATATGCAATAACTCTGATGCTACTCTGTGGTGACCACAAAAAGCTGAGTTATTGATGGATGGTGATAAGATCCAGGTAGGTTATAACTGGAGGTATGGCTCCGAGGTTGAATCAAGGCTAAGATTTTGGCAGAGATCTCACAGGCTGCTCTTGTGAGATTTCAGTTCATTCAAACCCAGTCTTGGATACAACCCAGAACTAAACCTGTATTGGAGGGCTTGGGTCTGGAAACTCAAATGCAAACCCTCTCACAGATAACAGAAAAAAACCTTTAGTGAAGAAATAAGTGAGGCACGTGAGAGAAATTCCAGTTCCTCAGAGGTTTAACTGAATTGCTCTGACAACAGATGAATGATGTTAAAGACACAGCAGAGAGATGAACAGACAAAATAGTGACCAGGACCACATCAGCGTAACAAAGATGTCTTAAAAGGACAGCATGGGCCAACTGCAGAACAGAGCAACTAGAATATCTGGTCAGAGCTAAAAAATTCTGGGATTCTGGGTATTCAAGATGACAAAAAGTTTAAAGATTCTATCAGAGCCTGTGAAAAAAAATCCCTAGGCTAAAAACAACAGCTGAATCTTAGGGAAGATCCAGTATATCTTGAACAATGTGTTGTCTTGTACATAAGATACCACAACAGGCAGTACAGTAATTGGTATTTTATCTGAGTGGTGGGGGCCAAGAGAAAGACTCCTGTTTACAGCTATGAAAAAAGATAATCATGGACAAACTCATTTAATGTTCCCAGACATAAGCCTGGTGGCACAACAAAGAAGAAAAGCACTCAACGCTATAAAGAGAGATTTTATTGATGAAGGTCTCTACCTCAATCCTATTCTCAGAAAATCGTCAAGTAATGTACTCAGAAAAGACTATTTATTTTTGGATGTTGTCTCAGCAATGGAGTAATAAAAGAATGCCAGAGAGGAAAACATCTTGGAAGTGGATGGATCTGACATTACAATGAAAACTTGGAAGAAAATCAAAACTAAAAAAATGGAAGAATTTTGCATGGTTGGTAACTCAGTAAAATAAAAGGTCTTGAATAAGAAATCTTAGAGGTCAATTTTGCAAACACTTAGGGCCTGATTCATGGTTACCTTACACCACAGCCTCTTTGCCCAGACACTACTGCACTGGCCCTCAAAGCAACACCTCTAGCTCAAGAAGCCCTCAAGTGAACCTGCTCTGTGACCCTTTCTCTCTCCACCTTAGAGGTATCCAGAGCAGGCTGAGATTGTAGGAAGGGAAATTCTTAAGCCCTTTGAAATTCTGTATCCATTTCCTGGGAAACTTCCCCACCAAGAACATGACTAAATTAAAGGTAAAGGTTACTAGACTGCATTTTCCACCAACACAAATGATAAAAAATGAACAGGAAATAAGCAACTCTGGTGCTCAAAACCCCCTCTACTTCTCAGCCTCAGCTAATATGCAGCCTTCATCCTGCTCAACCAATATGCAGCCTTAACTGAGACCATAATTCTAACACAAGCACAACACACAAATGCAGCTTTAAATACTGCTTAAAAATTAATACCCACTTTGAACAATACCTAACATGGACCGCCCATTCACATACGCCTTCCAAAACATTACAGAAAAAATCAGAGCCAGCATTTAGTATCTGCCGCCATATTTCACCAGCACACAACAAGAGAATTATGGATAGCGTAGTTTATGAAAGCTGCATAAACCCTACATTAATACACAAGCAGAGGACCATATCATCAGTAAATGTGGTCAGAATTCAAGAGTGCCCATTGGTTGTTCAGGATGAGGGTAGAGATATGTTGAGGGTGGAGTCCTCGTTTTTACAGTTTGTGTTGATAGGCATGCTACTGAATTACCTTTGCTCAGAGTTAAAGTTTTCTGTGTCCTCCTCTAATGCACTATCAACATCCTAACTGTAATAACAACAGTGAAATTTAAACCAAAGTTCAGATTGTCTAATTCTTTCATTACTGCTTTGTCTACTGCATTTTTCTGATATTTCATCCATGCTCTTTGCTTCTTCAGGTGGGCAGCAGCAGGTATGTTCTCCAAAGCTGAATTGCCCATGTTCTAGTTTTAGACCAGCTGTTGCCACAAGGAAGTTTACAAAGCTTCTCTGTATCAGCAGCAGTGATATATTAAGGGCATTGCTAGATTGGTATTACAAACAAACTCATTCTCCTCCAGACATTCCAGGATAAGATCTTGAATAAACCAGCTCTATCTATTTAAATGCCTTAATAATCAGCATACCAAGTGCAACAGTTCAATTATATAAGGATTGGTACAAATTTAATCAAGCTCTTGATAGCTTTATCTCTTTGGTTTACACATCTGTTTCAATGCAGGAACTTCATCTTTCAGCTACTCCCAAACTGCAAAGTAAGCAGATTTCACATTTTTAAATGTGCTGCAAGAAAGTGTGATATCAAAATTTGCATTGCTTTGTAAGGAAACTGTTTAGTATAGATTTGCACAAAATTATACTTTAATAATGCTTGATCCTGTGTTATATGAAAAAGATTACTAAAGTAATCATTTATGATCTGTCAAGGCTATAACACAAATGGTTAATAAAAAAGTAAAAGTAAAACACAACTATAACAGCTTTCAGAAGTGAATTATATATAAGATGTACCTGATCTAGATTTGCTTGAGGAAAAAAATCATAGCACCTATTTACATACCTTCTGTATGCAATAAAAACAAGATTTTTTTTCTCTAATTCTTTCTTCAGAAAACATATTCATAACATCACTGTTGCTCACTTTGAAACAGTCACTGAACTGAAATCCATACAACCACACTGAGAATGCCTATACCTTCATAAGTCTCTTTTCACAAGCAATAAATTAAGAGTCTGATTCTCAGACATCACAGCATCTATAGCTCCCATTGACTTCATATGGAAATGTGGGTGTTCAGCATCTTTTCAGAATGGGAGAAAAAGATGCTTGAGGGAATTTTTAACAGAACATGGATCCTTTCCAACCACTATTTGTGGCTGAATTCAGTCCAGATTAGTAACAGCTGAAGAATTCTGCCATCTCTTGGCCTATGTGAAAGGAATTGAAAGGCCTATGTGAAAGTCCAGTTCCTGGAGGATCAGAAGCCAAATAATACAGATCAGCCCCACAACTGCCATGTCTGTTGGCAGTCTCAGCAGAGAAGTCAACAGGAGAAAGGACATGAAGGCTGAACTGCTTTCTCATCCCTAGAGGTAGTTCCTGCACTACAGTTATTGGCTAGTACTTATGATCACTTAAAATCTATCTTTCCCTAGTTAATAAACTTGTTTTATCTAAACCAGTGTGTTTGATTAAAGTGTTTGGGTTTGTGTTGCCATTTCCAGTGCTTGTTCTGTGGATAGCTCTCAAGATGAAATCATCTACCAATCTAGAACTTTCAGCAGTAATAAATTCACAAAAAATTAAATATTGACAATATTATTTTTCTTTAACACACATTACCGCCTAGGTATTACTTCCAAAATATTTTTAAAAAAACAACATAAGACGTATATAACCTCATTCATGGAACTCACTGCCACAGGGCTTGAGGCAAAGAGTTCTGTAGGATTTCAGAAAGGATTAGATGTTTATATGATTAGTAAATAAATTCCCCAGTTACATTACAGATGATAAAAATCTATAAGGGTTATAAACCCTCATGCTTCCCCGGACATAAAACCAAGTACTAAGTGTCTGGACTGTGGAAGAAATTCTTCTGTAGGCCTGGTATTGGATAGTCATTTATACCATGGAGCATGCATCTTGCTCTGAAGCACCTGGTATTGTCATTGTCAGAGATCGGTCTTGTGTTGGACCACTGATGTGATCTAGAATAGCAATTACAAGATCTCTGAAATCACTGAATAATTGCAGCATTCTAGCAGTTAGTACTTTAAGTGCTTGACTGAATTGGGGCATTAAACACATGCTTAAATCCCATTTAATGTAACTTAAGCATATACTTAACAGCTTGGTTGACTTGGGGCCTAAAATATCTAGTCACAATAACTGGAGTTAAAGTTAAAATAAGAAGCCTTATACATATCAAAGCATCTGAATGCAATAATGTTTAAGACAGTGTGTCTATATAGCACTGGTTTTCTCCTCATCTGAAAATATAGATAGAGGTTTTTGAAAGTTATCAGAAAATTTCAGCTTCCCTGGGTCTTTGATAAAGGCATTCTGTCTTTTTAATGAACAAATAGAACTGGTTTGCCTAGTTAGTCTGGGTATATTTATATCTTCAAAGTAGGATATAGCTTTAGCTGCACAGTCTATCTTAAAATAACACGGACAGCTGGACCTTAAGTACTACTCATTACCAGGAGACTGAGCTATTGTATTAGATGTTAGATCTAGTTATATGATTGCTAGTTTCTAACAGATCTCTTTTGACATGAAATTCTTAAACAAAAATGCTATGAAACTGTTTTTGACTGCAAACACTATTCCATGTGTGTAGTTTGTGTGTACATACATTGAAATGCACAATCAAGATTTTCAAATCAAGAAAAACTTTTAATTTTAATGAGACAAGTGGTTAGGTAATATATTTTATTGGACCAACTTCTGCAGGTGAAAGAGACAAGCTTTTGAGCTACACGGAGCTCTTCTTGCTTGAAAGCTTGTCTCTTTCACCAACAGAAATTGGTCCAATAAAAGATACTACCTCACCCACTTTCTCTCTCTAATATTCTGGGACCAATATGGCTACAACACCACTGCAAATAACTATGGAAGATATTTAATTTTAATGGAAGTTTGTGTCTAAATCTCCTGAAATGTTTTGAACATCTCATCAGTAATGTCTATACAAATATACAAATTGCATTTATATGTAACTCTTTGATTATTATTGAGGTTACATTAGGAAGGACACATTTTCTGTGGACCAAGCTGAATCTTTAAGAACTATGCATCATGATCAGAGACTGAGATACTGGATATTATATCTGCAATCTATTCAACTATAAGAACAGTGGTTTCCAGTTTAGACACTTTTTGAATGCAAACAAAAAAAATTTGTGCTTTTACATTAAGACACTACACCACAGACACATTCTCCCAAATATGAATGTTTATACAGACAGGAGAAGATATAGGGGTGGCAAGAGTATATTACATCCAAATTAATTCTCTCTCATCTCTTGTTTATTTATGAGGTGTCCCTAGTCTACACCTCACAGAATCATGTGAGCCTTGAAGTCAGTAGTATTTCCACCAGTAAAAGCAATAGCCATCTTAGCTAAATGTAAAGGAAAAATTTCCTAAGATGTTTACAATTTCTGTTTCTCCTCTGTTTTTTGAATGTTGTAATTATCCAGAATATGGTTGGGTTGACTTTCATCTGGTGCCTTTGAGAAGGTTTACAGTTATGGGGACTTCTACAATATTTTGGTTGATTTAATTTGACTGAAAAACTGAGAAAGCAGCAGAAGTGCAAGGACGAATTGTGCTTACAGTGTGTGGGGAATAAGACTCAATGTCTCAAATACCGAGTATTTTTGCCCTAAATGTGATCCTTCTTCAGAGTTGTTCTGTATTGAGATTTCTCCATTGTAAGCCACAGGATTATATGAACATGTCTTATTGATCAGCATGGAGGGAACTGTGAGGAACTGTGTAGGGCACAGTTCCCTAACTCAGCACACAGGAATTTTTGCAGCCTAAGTCTATATTAATTATGTATCAACACAGCCTTATAAATATCAGGTGTTTAGAACCTTATATTTTTACAGTCTCCAGTCCCACAATTACTTGTAGTGCATCACGGTTTGGGAGGATTCTAGTGTTAACAGCCTGAACTAACCTATAATAGGTGATGCTCCAGTTTTCACATTAAAACTGTAAGCCAGCTAATTAAAAAGTGACTGCTCCTCTTACCAGGCCATAAGGAGGTTCACATAGTCTTCTACCCGGCCTCTAATTAAAGTGAATAGTGAAGCCTTTTGATATTAATATATGTGAGAAGTGGAGAATTGATCATGATTTGTGGAAGGTTGTACTTTAGCTAACAGTGGAGATGTGCTAAAATTACTTGAAGTGTTTATCCTGTAGCTCTTGAAACACCTGGAGGTAGTGCTGACTATGCTAATCCATGTCATTATCCATGTAATGAAAAAGACTTACTGGTATGGCCACCACTTGCTTCTCTGTTTCTGCCTGCACCCAAATGCTACAAGCTGATACAAACATGTTCCCGATAACTTCATTGGTCTAACTGTTCGGTTTTTGTCAGGCTCCAACAAATCTATTGGGCAGGGTTTTAAACCTTGCCTGAGCAAGATGCTTTCTTCAAGTCTCTGGTAGCCTCTTCCTAGGTAAATCAGAGATTTTCTTTTGCACTTGGACCAGACTACTGACAGCCAAAGGCTGCCTTTCAATACTAACAATGACTGTCCCTTCTGGAACTATATTCTTACATTACTCAGATTCAGTATAGCTCCTCTGTTATTTCAATGCTTGCACTTGAAGGAGATCATAGAATCAGAGGAGATGCAAGGGAACAGACACAGTGGGACATGTGTACTTAAATTGTTTTATTATTATTAAATAGCTGGAAACAATTTTTACTGTAAAATAAAGGCTACTTGATTTTTCTTATAATTTCTCATGACAAGAAACTTCATGTTAAACTACAGTAATTTGCCAGGACTTTTCCTTTGAAACTATAATTATGACTTCTTTCCTTTTTACCAGGACCCAGCTCTGGGTGTTTCCCTGTGCTGAGGTGCAGCCACAATGGGGTTATGTGCCAGGATCTGCTCATAGGGAACAACTTGCTGAATTTGGTTTTAGGCATCCTGTGTTAGAGAAAATGGAATTTTCTGTTCAACGATCTCATCTTAAGCGTCAGCAGCATTTTGGAATCAGCCATTTCAAAATGGCTGTTCTGTTGGTCCAAAGTACAAATGCTGTGTTCAGCACAACCACTTAACTGACAGCAGATTTAACCAACAATACGGTCATTTTATACTGAAGCCATGATCGATAAAGTAACATTTCCTGTATTTCAACAGCCTGATAGAAATTTAGGGCATGATCTTGCTAACCTTAACATGTGTGAATAGATTTTAGATGTGTGAACAGTTCCAAGGCAGTTGGGGCTCAACTCCACTAGCTGCTGAATGGTCTCAGCTCTCAGGGGCAGATCCTCAGGTGGTGTAAACAATCATAAACTCCATAACAGAGCTATGACAATTTACACAGCGGAGGGTCTCCACCCTCCTTCTCCCGCACCCCGAGGGTGCTCAGCACTTTGCGGGCCCAGGCCTCAATAGGGGTTTAAAGGATTGGGCCCTTCCCCCTATGGTGCATATCTGTACATATTCATTGAAGAAAAAACTTGGGGAGAAGTGAGGGGAGGGAAACTTTTTATGAAAAGAAGAAAAACGGAAAAGAGAACCTTTTCAAAGCACTTAACTTACATATTTACATATTTCAGCACCATTCCCTAAGTGCCTGATCAGCTAGTTTTCTTTATGGCATGAGCAAGAATAGAAAAGTGCTAACTGCCTCAGGGGTATAATCTTATCTCCAAAAAGCACAGGGATTTATGTGTGTTACTGCAGCACACCAAAATGAGACTATGCTCATGAGAGTTTTTTGAAATCATATCCAGGACACTAGAAAATTACCTTATTTTCAGAGATAATTGCTCACTAGTTGATTTCAACAGGAGTTAGGAGCCTAACTTGTTTAGGCCTTTTTGAAAATCCTAGTGGATGCCTAACTGCATCTTTAGGCATATAAATACCTTTGAAAATCTGGCCCTTAGCTGCTTTTGAAATTTTTATCCTTCATCTAAATGATGAAGCACCAGCTGTCTGGGTTTTATATTCATTTTTAGTTGTATACATTCTACTTGTTCCTCAGTGACAAAGGTAATGTGTAAAAGAGTTCATTGAAATGAAAATAAACAATGAAAAACAGGTAATGTTTACATGCAAGCGTTAAATATCTACTTCTACAATATAATGGAAAAGCACTGCCAGGCTCCTGAGAGCTATACAAGTGCCTTACACGTTCATTAGAAAGAGTACTGTTCCCCTGAAGTGGGATAGATTAGCATGAAGTGGAACTAAGCTTTAATTTTACCTTTAGAACTAAAGCCATGTCTACACTAGAGAGCTTACAGCAGCACAGGTTTTCCGATGCAGCTCCACGGCTGTAAGCTCTCCCGTGTAGTTCCTCTCTGCTGACGAGAGAAAGCTCTCCTCTAGACATAATTAAACTATCTCCAACGAGTGGCGGTAGCTATGTTGGCAGGAGAGAGTCTCCCACTGACATAGCACTGTCCAAGCCAAAGCTTCTGTCCATGTAACTTATGTCATTTGGGGGGGGTGTTTTTCACATTGTGTGACATAAGTTATACTCACAAGAGTGCTAGTGTAGACATAGCCTAAGTCACTCTTCAGTTCCTAATAGTGACCTCCCCGTAAATATAGTTCAAGCAGTACTTTTAATTTGATGAGATTTTTAAAATAGGAAAAGACTATTTTGAACTTCTAAAGAGTTTTAAACTTATTCTATATTTATTTTTCACAAGAGATTATTATAAAGTAAGATTGTGTGAAATACAGTCCTGCAGCCGTAACATTCTACTTGTCCTGCAGGCAGAGGTGAAAGTAAGCCGTTGCGCTGTACCGTACCGGCTACCCCAGGCGGCAATTTAAAGGGCATGGGGCTCCCAGCAGCAGCTGAAGCCCCGGGCCCTTTAAATTGCCACCAGAGCCCCACCGGCGCTACCCCAGGGGTAGTGGCGGTGGGGCTCCGGCAGCAATTTAAAAGTCCAGGATTCCGGCTGCCGCTACCACCCTGGGCCCTTTAAATTGCCGCCAGAGCTCTGCTGCCGGAGCTGGCGGAGTTTTAAAGGGCCTGGGGTGGTAGCGGCGGCTGGAGCCCTGGGCCCTTTAAATCGCTGCCCGAGCCTCACTGCTGGAGCCCCGGGGTTCGCGGTGGCAGACGGGATCCCCGGGGCTCCATCGGCAATTTAAAGGGCCCAGGGCTCTGCTGCGGTAGCGGCGGCTGGGAGCCCCCAGCCCTTTCAATCACCTACCCCAGGGCTCTGGCAGCGATTTAAAGGGCCCGGGGCTCCACTGCAGTAGCGGAATGGTCCCTGAGCCCCGGGGCTCCCAGCTGCCTCTGCAGCTGGTAGCTCCGGCAGTGATTTAAAGGGCCCCAGGCTCCAAGCTGCCACTACCGCAGCTGGAGGCCGGGGCACTAAAGGCCCTGCCTCTTCCAGTTGAGGCCACGCCCCTTCTGGTTGAGGCCCTCCCCCTGCTTAGGACTCCAGCATACCGATAAGTCCTTTAAGTTACTTTCACCCCTGCCTGCAGGAGGGAGATTTTTTTCCCCCTTAACCAAGAATTCAGCATTTTCAAATGGCTTTTATCCTGGTGAGTACAGGACACCTCCCATAAAACAGGTGGAAGTTTAATAATCCAAAAGTGGAATATATTCATAACATGCTTTTCTTCCCTCCATCCCCAGTCACTGTCACCCACCTAAACAAACTGACACAAGACAACTGTAATTTATGCACTAACCCAGATCCTAACATGCACACCTATAGCAATGGTCCAGACATTCAGAGAATTACAATTTTTGAAAGTTCACTGCATATTTCAAATATTGCACAAAGGGTGTTTACAAAGTTTATGGCTTTTCACTTTAGCAACACAAAAATCTAATGACATTCTTTTTACAGAATTATAATAAAATCACATTATAGTAGGAGCTGCACTGCACAGGCAGCAGCTGCTATATGTACAAAAATAAGATTTTTAATTGCACTATCGGAGACATATTATGTGCTTATGTCACTGAAAGGACACACAACTTCAAAAAATAACCATTCTTCCATCTGAATTGTTTTAAAACACCCATCAAAGACAAAAGGGATTAGATGGGGGGGAAAAGCTCTCTCTCAACATGTTCCCGGTTATTTTGTGCATTTCACAAGACTTCAGGCCTCATCCAACACCCATTGAATGGCAGTATTTCCATTGACTTCAATGAGCTTTGGATCAACCTCTTTGAGCACAGTTTCACTCATTCCCCTATAAAGTCAGTCAGTTTTCTTTGTTTGTTTTCACAGAGAAACAGAGGAAGAAAATATATATTACAAAACCCAGGCAAGTGTAACTGTAAAACCACAAAAATGGACAAGGGCACTGATGGGCAGGTGCAGTGCCTGATAGTACTTTTAGCTCTTTGTTTTTAAATGGATGTCCCTTTAAAAACTCTATCGTACAAACATATCACAATGGGGCTGAATTACAGTGCTACCTTAACGTGAGCATTTAATGACTTGAGTCCTTCACCCTAAATCCTTAATGTTCTATTAAGATAGGGTTTTTTCCCCCTTATGGAATAGATATTTGCTGTCCAGGTATTTGGGGGAGAACTGATGTTAATGGAATAGTTAAAATTAAGTTTTCAAAAAGGACACTTTCAAGGTAATGTTCATCATTTATACAATTTCTCTCCTCACTGTTTGTAATAATCTTTTGGTAAATTTGGGCCTCATCCAAAGCACACTGAAGTCAATGGGAATCTTTCCATTGCCTACAAAGGGCAATCTATGTGGCCCTTAAAACAGAAATGTTTCCTTCCAGAAATCAGTTTTCCTACATTGCACTTGCACACAGACTTCATTATGGTAGGGTGCTCCTGAATGCTAGGCTGCAAGCATTCAGAGAGAGGATGGAAAAACACACAAGTATGCTGCAGACTTACAAACAGATAAGAAATCAAGGCAGGTCAAATATGGGGCTTATCCACATTGGCAGTATTCCCTCTATGATTATCAACTATGGTTAAACAGAAAACATGCAATTATTACATTCCTATACAACTGAAAAGAGATTAGCCTCAGAACAAGATTACAAAAATCTATTAATTGAACTGGAATTAAAAGGCACACACAGCTCTTGGATGGTGAGGGTTAGAGGGAGCGATGATAGTTCGGGGGCAGGGGGGGGAAGAGAGAAAATTTCTGGGAGGCACTGACATAGAACTTACAGACAGCACAACACATACAGATCCTTTACACTTCAAAAACACATAGTGTGCCACACATCAGTCTTTTTTTCCTTTTCTTTTTTCGAGATCATATTAACAAGGACAAAGACACAGACTGACAGTAATAGCTGCCTACAGATCCAATTAGAACAGGACTTTCATATCTGTCTCCTTTTAATTCTTGGCTTGTTTGTTAATGTCTCTAGACAGATTTAGTCTGTATGAATTGGAATGATAGATATGCAACACATATCTTGTGCCTAGCCCCAGAATATACTTCACTTAGAATTTGAGTCACATTAAGGCAAAGTGATCTACTTTCTGGGCAGCTACAGAGTGGGTCATTTTCTTCTAACCTAGGCCACAGAAGGGACCTGGAATTCTCCCTATCCGTGCTAGGCATGAGATATTAAAAAATAGCAGCAGAGGGTGTCATATTACTGCATTTAGAGGTCTCCCTTAATTCCATATTCTATGCAAATCTTGCAGCTATTTAATAAATTTTTAACCACTGCTTCTAATTCCCTGACCAAAAAAGGTTACAATACAATTCAGGTAGAGAATACTTTGCTGTAGCAGGGCCAGAGCAGAATGACAGATAAATACTCGCTGAATGTTCAGACACCTTCTCTAGGGAGGGTTCCATTGCAGCGGGGTCTCATTTAACCTAAATCAACAGCAATAAGGCAAAAGTCTCTAGCTGCACATTCCTTCCAGGCAGTAAGCTCACAAAGTACAAAACACAAGTGGCCCTGGTTTCAGGCCAGCACAACTCCCTTGTTTGTCTCCCAGCAGAATTTTTAAAGGTGCTGACCCCATATAGATTTAGTTGCACCTAATTAGCTCCCAGCTAATAATGTCTTCTGGAACTGCTTCCGAACTAGAGCTGGTCAAAAATTTTCTGACAGAATAGTTTTCCATCAGAAAATGCTGATTTGATGGAATTGTCATATTTTGTGTGAATGTGTTGATTCCATTGAAACTTTCAACAAAAAACAGGCAGGCCAGGCAGCCAGGTTTCCTGTCAGTCCACCCTGCTTCCCCTGACAGCCCACCTGATGGGCTGCCAGTCTCCTCAGGGAGATGGGTAGTTAGCTCCCTGGTTGGCCAGTTTCCCAAGGAGCATATTTCATTTTGGAAAAACTAAAACACTCCCAATGTGGGAATGTTTCTGTGTTTCCAAAACTAAATATTGTAGAATTTCTATCTTGCAAAAAAAAAAAAAAAAAAAAAAAAAGACCATACTCATTCGGGACAATTAAAAAAAAAAACCAAACCACCACCAAAAAAGCAACTTTTAACTCAGTTTTTTGCAGGATGAAAATTCTGTTTCCTGTCCAGTTCTTCTCTGAATCCTAGCTCAGATTGACCCCTCCCAATTCCATGTTGTTGTGTAGCCTGGCAGAGAGTGCTCTTAAGGAGTCCACTAAGGTGGGTTGTTGTAGGGCAGGGGTAGTCAATTATTTATTATCAAAGTCCAAATTTACTGGTCAACGTATAGTCAAGATCCAGATTCCAGAGAAAATGATAATAATAAAAAACATAGGCGGCAGGTAGAATAGGCCTGGGGAGGCTAAGCCTCTCCTGCAGCTCAGCTGCCGACCTGTCGCCTTTGAGGGTGCGGACCCCTGGGCCCTGGTGACCCTGCCTGCGCTCCACCCTGAGGCCCCCTCCCGCTTTTCCCTCCGTGACCCCGCCTGGGCGCCACCTCTTCCTGTCCCTGCTGCACCCCTCCCCTGAGATGCTTGCTATTCACTGCTTGCCAACTCCCTCCTCTCCTCCATCCCCCTCCCCTGAGGTGCCCGCAGCTCGCTGAATCCCTCCCCTCTTCCACAGGGTGGAGGGGATGGATACGGTGAGTGGCAGGAGTCTCGGGGGAAGGCAGTGCAGCTACTCAGCAAGCAGTGGGCCTTGGGGGTGGGGGAGTGGAGGAGAGATGGGAGATGGGTGTCTCAGGTGGGTGGAGTGACTCAACGAGAGGTGGGTGGGGGGAGCTTTGTGGGTGGGGGAAAGAGGATAGGAGGGATTCAGTGAGCAGCAGGTGGTGGGGGTCTTGGGACGGGGGTGGAATGACTCAGTGAGTGGCGGGTGAGGAGATCAAGCATGAGTGGGGCCTGGAGTGGTGTGTGGGCGGAGCAGGGGGCGGGGCCATGGTCCGGGGAGCTTCTGGCGCTCAGGCCAGCTTCCCCAAATGCCAGAGCCAAGCGCCACCCATGATAAAAAATATATTTTAGGGTTTGTTAAAAGTATCTAGTGGTCCAGATTTGGCTTGCGGTCCATCTCTTGACTACCCCTGTTGTAGGGCTTTGTGTTACTCTCCAGGGAGCACCAACGACCTGCACTGCCCATCACAATTGCCCTTTTAAAATGTTAACCTAATGTTATATGTGTACAGACAGCTAAACATTAAAACTGCAGCCAATTCATGGTCTTCCTAGACTTTTAAGCCCTGTATAATGTAGCTCTTGACTGCATCTCTGCTCTCATCTTCCTTCCCCCATCTCCAAAATGGACAACTACCTGCCCCTTTGTGTTTTCTCACTTGTGTTTCTGAGCCTTCTTCATGCAGCCTTATAAGCCTGGAACCTCTCTCTGAACTGGTCTGCCAAGTCTCCATCCATTTCTGATGGGGTCTTGCGAGGATGCAAGGGTCACCTGCATTGCTCCCAGTGCAATCAGGACCTTGGATTTCAAATATGCTTTAGCACTGGAGTAACTGAGCATTTCTATAATGCTTTACATCTTGAAAGTACTTTACAAACAGCAATTAATCCTCCCAACACCTCTGGTTGATTTTATCCCCTTTTTAGGAGAAGCTGAGTCAGAGAGGAATGCCATTTGGCCAGGGTTAGAACTCATCTTTCTGTCTTCCACTCCTGTGAGTATTGCACAAATATAACCAACAAGATTCCTTGTTTTTCCCAACATCCTGCGGGTGACTAACTGCACTCATTTTCCTGCTATAGCACCACTCAATGCAGGAGACAGTAAAAAGTCAGAGAATGAATATGCTCATTAATGTTTGTGAAGTGCTTTGATATCCTCAGATGAAAGGAACTATGTAACTGCAAATTACTAATACTACAATTTCTCCAACATGCAGGCACTCTGATGCCATCATTTCTGCAACACATTTCAGATCTCAGCAACTTGTTGAATTCTAGTTCACCAAAGTTGTATCTCTGAAAAAGGAATATTAAGAAATTACTTTTGCTGTGACAGCCAAATAAACTGTCTTTGCACACATGGAATTATTGCTACAACAATATCCTATAAAAAAAGAGGCACTGTCACATAGCAATGTGTGTAGTCTCTCACATGGGGCCTGGGATGAAATGGGAGAGGCTCATACGAGCTGTATAAATCCTAATCTCTTGCAATGCTTCCAGTGCCCCTACCCAGCCCAAACTCGTGCCTACATTCAATTTTTAAAAACTTAAATATTGCATGTAGTTTCATTACTACAGTTGCAGACTTTTAGAATAATGTTTTCAAGCTGGCAACAGCTTTTTAAGAGTGAGCCAGCCTACCAAATTCAAGACAACCATTATCATTTGCAAAAAGAAAATGCTGAACTGAGCAGAGATCTGTATTCTAATATCCTTTTCTTCATCTTCCATTTGTCATTATCCTAAGAAACATCCACTGCTACTAAAATGAGTAAATAATTCACACAAACGGTGAATCTGACAGTTTTAACCTTTTTGTCCTGACAGAATATTCATGAGACTATCCATAATTTCCTCAACTCTGTTCATTATTTGAACATGCCTAAACAAGAGATATTCCCATAACAGAGGAATACTGTCTACAACAGGAAACAATCAACTGGTGAGGAGTAGGAGGGACATACTGTGAAAAAAATGCTCTTTCTTAGGTAAACAATAGCAATAAAGCCTTTATTAACTATAATTTTTATTCGAGAAGAATTAATGCCAAAATAGCAGATAGAAAGACAAAGGCATAAAACTTCTGAAAGATAATCACCATCAGAGAGGGCTGACTGCTCTCTCCTTACAGGGCCACTTGGGAGAAGATCTACTGGAGACCTCTTATGAAGGGGAAGATAGAGAAAGGAACAGTATTTCGCTTCTCTTGTACCATATATAGACAAACAGGCACCAAATTGGCTCTGCTTTCAAATTCCTTGGAATTGACTGAGGAACTTCTCTTTTGCTAATATTCTGCACAATAACACATACCAATTTGCTGGACCTATCTGAGCCAGATCATCATTTAATGGTTGCAACTCAACAGGTAAGTGGTTTTTTACTCCTTCATTGGCCTTTTCCTCACATCCAGTAGACAATAGTCCCTTCAGCCTGTTTCTTGGGTTTGCTTTCTCCCCTGCTCAGGACTGCATTGCCAAAGAATCACACGACAGTGAGTGAAGGACCATCTCCTCCAGCTCTTCCTAGATATAGAAGCATTAATTTGAGCAACAATGACCAGAGGAGCAGGAGCTACTCACCTGGCTTAAGAGGCAGGAAATTAGTCACTTGAAAGCATATCCCCATCTGGCACACAAGCTGTTCTTTTGCCCTGCTGTACTTTTACATGCTCATCAAAATTCTGTGCATTAGTCTGAGATGTCTGCTCTTCCACATGGGAAAGCTGCTGATTTGAAGGAGAGGGCACGTCAGACTGATGTAAAGCAACAGAGTGCTGGAAAGAGGAAGGGGTTTGGAATTAGAAAGGGGAAAGCTTTCTGTTTCACTGGTCTCTATTCTGTTCCTTGTTGAATGTACAGATCCTGTTGCCTCCCTCTCTAATATCTGTAAGTGCAGAGCAATGTCCTCAGAAAGCACCAACACACTGAGACGATTCAGAGACATTTTGACACTTTTTTCAGGGTTTATTTATTTCATTTTTGGGGATTTATTTTTAGCAATTTTTGATAGATGTCCAAACATGTGGGTTTTTCCAGGCTCTCTCTCTCTGTATGTACACATAGTACTGTTTCAAACAGCATTGCATTAAAGCACTCTATAGTACCTTTAGTGCATACCAAAAGGGTCTACATGAACCAGTTAATGTTTACTGTGCTTTAGAATGCACACCCCTATAGTCTACATTACACTCCATGTAGACAAGCCCTTACGTACAAGCCAGGGAGAAGGGATGTCATCTATATAAACAAACTGCACTGGGAAAGGGGTGAAGTCAATGTGAATTGAGTAACCATTTCTGATGTTTTTCTGGAGTTTATTGGATAAACACGGATTGTTGTTTTTAAATCGGGGGTGTTTTATTGGTTAAAAACTAAAATCAGAAGCCCTAAGTATAGCTCTGGCTAAGAAGGAGAGGATCTCTTCCCTCAAATGTGATTCTGTCAACAGTATTATTAAGTGAAACCATCTTTCCTTCCTGTTATATCTGAAACATTTGTCTTGTGTGAGTGAGGTCATCTGAATGGATGGCTTTTCTCCAGTTGTTGTGTACCATCATTGGCTTTCTCCTATATTGCTTTCAGTCATGCTCTTAAGATCTCTTATTAAGGTTGCTCAACACTTCCCATTATAAGATTCTATCTTCAGTTGCTTATAACTTTGCCAGATTTTAACCATTCGGATTAAGGGAACTATCTCAGGGCTTCCCCCCCCCCCCGCCCCTTTGAGAAGCTCTAGTATCCCCATGCTTTGGAGCAAGGACTTCAAATTTGCCAGATTGGGGCCTTTATGTCAGGGATGTGCATTTCACCATCCCTGTGAAAATCCCTCCAAATTTGGCCAAGTTATAAATGTTTAAAAATTGCAGTTTGCACATGCTCAGTGGAGACTTGCTAGAGCTTTGCATCTAAATTCTCTGAAACTTCTGTCTATACTGAGCATGGTCCAGTCCAGGGCTGAGCAGGACTTCTCCTGCAATTGGTCTTTTGGGCTGGTGCAGGGCTGGGCATTAGAACTCTATTAGAGCAGAAAGTCTGTCTCTCCTATGCTCTCCAGGACCCCTCTGCTGATGCCTAGGCAGCCTGAATGAGGAAATTGCCTGATTCAAATGCTGAGAAGACAAGAGCTGGATTTGGGGGCAGGGGGAAGGCAGAGGAATAAGGAGATAAGGAGCCTGGGACTGGGGGTGGGAGGGGGAATTGGGACTGATTGAGTAAGGAAACTAGGAGCTAGGGGGCAGAGACTGGGAACCAGTGGGGTTGGGAGGAAGGTGGAGGGAAGGGAGACATCTGACATGGAGGGTATGGGGAGAGAACTGGGAATGATTGGATAAAGAGATTAGGATGAGAAGCCTGAGGAGCGGAGACTGGGACTGGCTAAGTGAGATGAATGGGCCTGGGATGAAGGACCAGATGTAGGGAAGATATAGGCAGAGGTAAAAGTAAGCCGGTACAGTACGGCGTACTGGCAAGAGCTGGTATGCCGTGCTGGACCAGACCAGCTTCTGCGGTGGTGATTTAAAGGGTGATTCTTCTGTCCATTCCCCCCAAAGTTTACCTCTTATTCCCTGTTTCCTCCAACCTTTCCCTATCGCAGGCCTATATCCAGGGGTGAAAGTAACTTAAAGGACTTACTGGTATGCCGGAGTCCTGAGCGGGGGTGTGGCCTCAACCCGAAGAGGCGGGGCCTTTTATGATTTAAAGGCCCTGGGGCTCCGACTGTGGCTGGGAGCCCCAGGGCCTTTAAATCACCCCAGAGCTCCCAGCTGCAGAGGCGGCTAGGAGCCCCGGGGTTCAGGGGGGAATTAAAGGGCCCAGGGCTCCGGCCGCCGCGGAGCTCCAGGACCTTTAAATCACCGCGGGAGCCCTGTCACCGCTACCCCAGGGTGGCAGGTCTCGGGCGGGGATTTAAAGGGCCCGGTGCTTCTGCCACTGCCCCAGCTAGGATTCAGAATAGAGCTGGCCAGGAAACAGCCTTCCAGTAGTTCAGCAAGTCTGGGATCTGATTTGCAGAAGTGCTGAGTGCTCACAGTGCAACTGAAGTCAATGAGAGCTGTGCTTCTATATATACAGTGCTATATAATCCTAAATACTCTGAAAAATCAGACCCTAGGCATCTCAAATTGGGCACCTAAAATTAGTAGATACTCCTGGATCTTAATCTCTCTGTGCCTCAGTTCACTGTCTGTAAAATGAGGATAATACCAATTCCTAATCTCACAGGAGTGTTGTAAAAATAAATTAATGTTCGTGAAGCATTCCAATACTAGAATGATAAGCACCACCGAAGAGCCCATGAAGAACTTAATTCTGTATTCCAAGCAGGGTTTGAATAGTATGCACTAAGTAAGGCCTGGGGCCATATATTGAACAACAAGAAACAAAATATTTAGTACCTGCTCATTAAGTGAGCACCATGCATTCTGTGTCCTGATTGAGGCAGGAATGTAATTAAAGAGACTGTATCATAATCATATGCACAAAGGGGCTGAATTAAGGTTGCACAGGCAACCTTAATTCTGGCATTTCCTAACTCTTTGGGAGCTTGGCTTTGCAACCTTAATAATGCTCTTTTAACATAGGTTATTTTTTGGGTAGTATATACATACTACAGTACACACACACACACACCATTCACCTCTACCCCTTCCTGTCAGGAAGTGTAGTGCTTGATGTACATATTCTGTTTGTCATGGCAGAATACTGACTTTCCAGTTCTTAACTACAGAGGAGTCTGGAGCTGTCCTTAACCTGCAACAGAAAATGTAGCCAACACCACTTCCCTGTCAGCAGAAAATGAACAGAAACCAGAGCACCACCATGCGATGGAGGAGGAAATCTTTCAAAGTAAGATCCTGAATTTTCCATCTTGACTTTTGCATTTGGTTCATGTTTATCAGTTGCAGAATGCACATGCAGAGCTGTATCTTGATCAACGACAGGTTAAAAGCAGCATTTTTACCTGATCATGACATCTACTTTAAATTAAGCTAATCTCTGCATAACAGTTATGATTGTAAAAAGCGACAAAGAGTCCTGTGGCACCTTATAGACTAACAGACGTATTGGAGCATAAGCTTTCATGGGTGAATACCCACTTGCGTCTGACGAAGTGGGTATTCACCCACGAAAGCTTATGCTCCAATACGTCTGTTAGTCTATAAGGTGCCACAGGACTCTGTCGCTTTTTACAGATCCAGACTAACACGGCTACCCCTCTGATATTTAAAGTTATGATTGTGGCAATCAATTTCATTATCAGAATACGACACCGTCAGTGTATCTTTCTACCCATGTAAGCCATGAACCATATTAGTACCAGCAAGCACAAAGGAACGGATTTTTAAAACACCTGATTTTCCTTTTCCCCCTACAAACTGTAGTTGGAATTTTATACATGCAGGCAAAATTTAATTCATTTATATGTCTGACTGAAATGAGGCGATGATAAGGCAATTGGATACCTGAACATAATTTGCACTCACAACTAATAACAGGTGAAAACTGCACCCAGGAGTCTTTCCCCTTGCAAAATTGTGGGTGCAAGAAAGAAAAGCCAGTTTAAGGTCAGTCTGGCAATCAAGCCCAAAAAATCTCTATAGAGCTTTTGAAATCATATTTAGAAAAACCATGTATGAAAAATAGATCAAATAAATCCAGTAAATTTAAATATGTTCATTTAGAATTCATTAGGATTTACCGCAAAATACAGTCTGTATATTTCGTTTTTTCTAATGAGTTTGCACAAATTGTCTCTAATTTTTAAATCTTCCTATTCTAACACTGTCTTGCTTAACATAATTAGCAGTTGCACTTACAAACATTGATGCTGCAGGCTGCTGAATCTCAGCTTGAAAGTTGCAATGCATATTGATTGTGAGCAACACTATAGAATAAATTCAGCTGTTTCCCTCTAACATCTTTGCAAGCTATTGAAAAGCAACATAGGGTATGATTTGTGCTGGGCCGTATGATTCTGAAATTATAAAAAATAAATTCTATTATTATATTAAACTACTATAAGAGAACTTAGAAATACAGTTAGATCTGCAATACATTCAGGATTTGCGGACTTATTTCCTTGCATACAGATTACATTCAGCAGAGTTCAAACCCTGGGCTTCCCAACACCTTTTAAACAAAAAGACACATGCACACTCTTAGAAATTACAATAATCCATGCACTGTTGAAATAATTTGTCTCCTGGACTGTGTTTCTTCTGATGTGCTTAAACAGTTTCAGAAAAAGAAAAAAAGAAAAAAAAGACCAATATTAAAGCAGACCATGTGTTGAAAGCATTTTTCTCTTGGTGTACTCACATTCATCTTCTACAAACAGTACTTCTCTTTCAAGCCATTTTGTAAGGAATTCCAATCATTTGTATTGATTGCCTAGGGTATTGTTCATTGGTTTCCTTTCCCTTTAGTAACCATTCCTTCAGGACGTGGAAGTTGAGTTCAAAAATAGACTTTAATTCATTTGGCATCAAACATTCAGGCTTAACTCTTCTCAGCAGCTGTCAGGCTCTGACCGAACTAAATGCGGTGCCAATAGATTTCAATATAATCTTCTCTCAGAACGACTAGATGGTTTTCTGTGTTGCTTGAACTTGTCTTAACCTTCCAGATGATGGAGATCTCTCAACAACGCTGAAAGAATAGGAACTGATCTTTCCAAAAGCCTTCCCCTTTTACATTCATCGACCTTGCAAGGAAAATTCTGTCTCATTTGAATTATTCATGATACTTACTATTCTGCCAGTTCCAGCATACATTTTAAATCATTAATATGTCATGATTTTTTCATTTTATCTTTTTTCCTACATGACTTCCATCTTTAAAAGTACCATAACTTGTGTATTAATTAGTTTTATCTGATTTACTTAAAAGTGTTACCATCTTTAATGTGCATCCTTCACTATAGCTGATATCACTGTAATCATGTTAGTGACTAGAAAAAGAGATAGTGTTGAATGCATGATTCTGACAGGTTTTATTTGAGAGAGACAAGATGGGTAAGGTAATCTTTATTGGACCACTTTCTGTTGGTGAAGGAGACAAGCTTTCGAGCTTACACAGAGTTCTTCTTCAGGTCTGGTTTTATTTAAGGCAATGAAGAACATGTTTGGGAAAACCTGGGATCTCATTTTTTTGTAATGCTCTCAAAGATTGTAAGTCTGTTTAATAGAGAAAAATGAGACAGATTCTTAGGGTAATAAGAAAAAAAAACATGTTAACTATGTTGTGAACTCTCTAATAGAGCTTATTCTCACCCTTCCTAAATAAAGCCATTGACAAATCACATATTCTGTAGTCAGATTACCAACATCTGTGCATATCTATCACACAGTGTTCACCAGCTAGCCACCTAGAAGGCAGATTGTCACACTTGGATAGAAGCTCACCAGCACTAATACATCAGTGATTCTCCTACACAAACTTAATGCTAAGTGCTTGGACCACAGCCACTACTTACAATTTCCTAGGCCACATTTACACTACAAAATTATGTCAACCTAACTTACGTCGGCCTACAGCCACCGCAGTTACACCTCTACCTCGATATAACGCTGTCCTCAGGAGCCAAAAAATCTTACCGTGTTACAGGTGAAACCGCGTTATATCGAACTTGGTTTGATCCACTGGAGTGTGCAGCCCCACCCCCCCGGAGCGCTGCTTTACCGCGTTATATCCGAATTCGTGTTATATTGGGTCGTGTTATATCGGGGTAGAGGTGTATTAAATCGCTTGGGTGCATGCACACATGGCTTCTTGTGCCACAGTGTGTATCATCATTGTATTGATTGTATCGTTAGTGTGGGGCATTGTGGGATGGCTCCTGAAAGCCAATCCCAGTCAACTAAGCAATGCAGTGTCTACACCAACACTACGTCAACCTAATTACATTGGCCATGACTCTATGGTGCTTGGGGAGGTGGTGTTACTCAATCTGTATAGAGAGGCACTTACGTTGTCGGGAGCCAAATTTAAGTGAAGACACTTTCAAAGGTAGGCCAACACAAGGCAGCTTACATCACCTTAACCATGTAGTGTAGACCAGGTCCTAGTCATTTACACAACAGGTTTAAAGGGGAGAGGGGTGGGGCAGCACTTGTAAGTTCTGTAGGGCACAACTTCATAAGTTCCTGGTCTTTGTTAACTGGTTCAGGCATAACAATGACAAAGGTGCAAGGAGCTCCTGGTGGTGTTAGTAGTTTCACAAATTTTCATAGATTGTCAGCCATCACACATACAATGGGCACTGTTTCTAGATCATTTCTTTGAGCAGAGAAACTGCTACAATGGCTTAAAGGCTTGTACAAGCTTCATTACAAAAACAACCAACCAAGCTAACATATGAATCTGTGATATATTTTTCTCTCATGTGAGATATAGTTTTCCTTTGAAAGATAATTACTATATACAGCACCAAGTTCTGCTCTTCAACTCATGAAACTAAGAGTTGTATCTGTGTAACAATGCAAAATTTAGCCCATGAAATATTGACCAGTGTTTTGGCTTTATCTAGTTATATTCCCAGTCCCAGCACAGGGGCTGAACCAGTCACTGAATGTGGATGGAAGTAGAATATCCTGGTTCCACCCTCAAGGAACCTAACCTATATCTCTTGGAGAATAAAACTGTCACCATAGTAACTGCATCCACATAATAAAGCTCCCCTTGCCTCTCAAGTCCTATAAGTTTGTTCTCTTACATAGATGGCACTTATTAATTTAAAATCAGATATAACAATTAGCTTGTCTACAGGAGGCTAATGCCTCTTTCAATCCCTGCTGTTCAACTCATGACTAGAAGATTTGAAATCTCTGTCCTGTTATCTGAAGGGCTAAATGATATTTCACCAGCAGGAAATTCCTACCAATAAAATCACAGCCTGAACTCATAGCTTTTTATTATCGCTTAAATTATTTTCTACACTTGATGTGGATTTATTGATAAGTTTGGATTGCATACATGAGAGGAGATTCAGGTTTAGTCATGTATGCTATGCTTAGCTATCATTGCTAGACATAATTGCAACACAAGTCTCTTCTGCACAGTCGAGTCCAATAACTTTCTAAGTCTAATATATGTTCATTTGTGATAATCTATTTAGGTATGATTTAAATAAATGAAGTACTGTATGCAAGACACATGGCTAATGGGAACCACCCATGACTTTTGAGGACAGAATTTGGTCCAGGCGGCTGATACAAGCTGTGATTGCTCTCCTCTTCCCCCCCCCACCCCAAGTCTCAAGATATCTATTTTATACTCTACCTGTACTGGTCAGAGTATTAATCAGAAATTGACTTGAATTGGGATTTGAGTCACAACCACTACCCCGAATAACCCTGAATTTTGGGAAAGTTAGGCCTGAACTGCAGAGTTCAGAACTGGATCCTATCTTTTGGGGGGAGGGATAGGTCAGTGGTTTGAGCATTGGCCTGTTAAACCCAGGATTGTGAGTTCAATCCTTGAGGGGGCCACTTAGGGATCTGGGGCAAAATCAGTACTTGGTCCTGCTAGTGAAGGCAGGGGGCTGGACTTGATGACCTTTCAAGGTCCCTTCCAGTTCTAGGAGATAGGATATCTCCATTATCTTCTTTAACATTAATGGCGCTGCTTGAAACTACCATGACAGCATTTTATGTCAGTATTTGTTTCCTTGTAGTAAATTATTGTTATTTATGCCTTTTGGTACTTTTGCAAATATAGGACTATGTCATTCTCTCTTGCAGAAAAACTGGTAGGAGAGGCCAAGTTGCTTGGAAAATTCTGGTATGACACTTGGAGATCCTGCTTCATCAGCCCCTCTGGGGGGAAAAAATAGGTGCGAGACCTTCATTCACAGGGTATGTAATCCCCTGGCCATAAAAAATATCCTGTGGATCTCAGGGCACACACAGACTGTCCCTACCTGCTGTTGCCCAAATCTCACATCCCTTGATTACATGGTTCCTTCAGGAACTGTGATGCCTTTGCCTTCCCTCAATGCACCCAAATGTGGTGGTGGTCACCACAGAATGAAATCTCCAAGATTTAATGCAAACTAACTCCTGTTCAGATTTCATCATGGGATTCCAGTGGGGCAATGCCACTTTAGCATTCCTCTCACTCTGCCAGTTTTCAAGCCTGTGCAGTCGCGTTTCTGCTCCTTCTGTGACAAAAGAGAAGGAATGGAAGCATCTGGAAAGTGAACGGCCTTCTAAATAGTAGGGCATTGATGTCCCTCTTTGCACATTGATGTGCAATATCTCTTGTTCACCCCGCAATGGATGCACTTTTCAAGGCAGGTCCACACCAGGGGCACCATATCTCACAAGTGTGTGAATACACAGAGGTCCCCAAAGAACAACAATGGAGTTAGACCAATATAAAGCTGGAGTAACACAGTGAGGAATCAGACCCTGTGAGTTAATGAGGGAGGATAATGTAACCCATGAGCTGGAAATAGCTACATGAAGAAAAGTCATAATTTACATTTTAAAACAAACATTTGTTGCTGGGAAGAAGCTATGGTGTCCCCAGGGGTTAAACCACCATTGGTTTGCACACAGGTGTGTTATGTTGATGACGGCAACGTAATTTTTCCTGAGTTCTCTTTTCATCTTTTTGTTTTCAATTTAATGTGACCATGTTTTGTGTAACATGGAGTATAAGCACTAAGTAGTGGCAGGGGCAGATAACTATTATCTCTATGTATGCATGTGTATGTATATGTTATAGTTGTACAGCATGTGTTAAAAATCTTAATAAAGACTTAAAGGCCAGATTCTGGCCCTGCACCTGGCTTCTTTGCTTTGCTCCAGGAGCACAAGACAACCAAAAAGTCAGTTTAACTGGTTAGCTGATGATTCCCCCCAATAGGAGGAAATCCATAGCTGGTGTACCTTACTATCCTCATTTATCTATATTTTTTAAAAAAGCTAACAGTAAAAAAGTAAATCCTCAAAATAAATTAAGATGCAAATTAGTTCAGTATAATGGTTTAAAATTTGCCCTTTATATGATAGTTGCTCATTAGAATGTTATGAACAGCAAATAGAACAAACCTTTCATGAACTTACATGCATGTTAATGCAATTGAAGCAATACCCTAAAACCTGAACTGGTGATGAGTGTGGTAATAGAAAGTTCATTTTTTAATGAGATTCTCATGCCATGTGATTTGACCTAGCCATAACCATAAAAACTGTATTAGGGTGGTGACAACCTGATATTTGGCTGGATAGGCCATATCTCTTCCCCTCCTTTGCTGGCATGCTCTACGGACTTGGTGTTACTGTCCTGAGAAGCTAGGATTGGCTATTGAGAAAGAAGACTCAAGCTGCTCAGACAGTGAACTTGATAAAGAAACCAAACCAATAACAAAACAAGAAATAGATTTATAGCTCCCCAGAGGTTTGAGAACACTTAGAATTTTTTCGACCCCTGAGAATGTGCTTGAATTCGGGCCAGACCAATCTGTTCAGCACTCCCTTGGGCCCAGCTTAAGGCATTTGTTTGGACTTTGACAGGCAACTGACCTCAGGTTCCTGGGATCACTGTCTCTCCACTGAGCTTTTTTATGCCATTGGTTGACTTCTCCTGCCTCCTAGCATGGTCCTGAAGTTGCCAATGATCCAGATATTAGCTAGCCAGCTCCCAACAACCTATACTAACTAATACTATGGTTTAAAATGTTAATACATTTTTGAACTCTGGTGTACACTTAGAAGAATACCTACCAGAAAAAACGAATTTATTGATCCTTTGCCCAACTGGCCTCCAACCCAGTGTAGACAACTTCTACATCAGCCACAGATCTAACCTACTAATTCTGTCTCTGAAATTCCTTTGTCTGTGAATTTTAAACAGACACCAAAATTGGTCTTATAATGGAAACACAGTTGGGACCTTAACTGTACATCAGCTTCCATCACTCCATAATTCCAAAAGTTTACTTCTCCACAGCCATTTTACTTCACACAAAGGTTTATATAACTAATTTAAGACCTCGTTTAGTGCAATTGTATTTTCTTTTCTAGCTAACAACAACCTACAACTAACTTTTTTAATGCAGCCTAGAGTACAGGAAAGTGTATAGAACCAAACCATTATATTAGAGCTGGCTAGCCTGCTGGGTAAAAATGCTCACAAATGTCATAACATTAGACATAATAGCTTCCCCAGGCAAAATTCTAATGACTGCAGAGGCATGCAATTAACGATGTTATTTACTGTGACTGATACAGCTGGCCGGCACTTAATACAGTCACAGAACCACCGAAAGCATATTATGATTTTTCTTAAGAAAAGTCTGGTTTTAAAATTAGAAACAAGTTTGTTGGTTTACCATTTATCATCCAAGATACTAAGAAGCATGTGGTGTCCTATGCAGTCTAAAACAAGGCACAAAGGTTATAAATCATGGTCTGCAGTTCCTACTATTGCTTCCTCTTTCAAGATGTGTATGCTTCGGTGTTAGAGCTGCAGGCCAGACAGGATAGCATATATTACAGTGAATTATGAACCCACTAATATTCATTTTGTTCTTGCCAAAGGATGCTTTTGGCATGGCATGGAACTATGAGACAAATAAATTCCATTATCAGGGGCTTTGTGGGTTTTAATGACTTCAGTTCTGTCATTTGCTCCAGAGTTCATTGCTGAGTGTGCCGGGCACAGTATTAGATTAGTTTCAGAATCAGAACTGAAATGCAAGTAAGGAAAATATAAAAAAAAACCTGTATGGCTCCAATCCTCAACTGGTGTAAATTGGCATAGGTGTAAACAATGATTTATACTAGTCAAAGATTGGGGCCTGGATGTTGGTTCTGGCATTAAAAATGATCCAGAATACTAATGGTAACAGAGGTCAGAACAATTCACTTTAATAGGTGAGAGAAGGAAGAAATGTGACTAACTTGTAAAATCACACACAAAAATTATTTTGGTTAAGTTTGATAGACACTCAACAGTCCATGGACCTTTGTCTACGGTCTTGGCTCATGCTGCATTAAATAGCTGTGCTCACTTGTTTATTGATCTATTGCAAATGAAAGCAGCTTGTTTGGTTATCTAAACTAGACCTGAATGAATAGTTTGTAATGAATAATTTATTAGCTGAATTCAGCCTCCTTTTCTGCTAGTGGACTATCCAGCTGCAGATTGTGATTTCCTCACATTTATTCATAACGAAAGTTTAGTCAACTAATATCTTGTCAATTTTATTTTCCTCTGTGGAGTGATTGCAAATATTTACAATTTTGAACTGTTATTTACTTGTGATTGCTCAGCTAAGTCACATGTTATTGCTTTTGTTCCCTGATTGGATGAGCATGCAAGCATTTCAAACAGGAATACTTGCAGCAAACTGTATTATTTGCCCAGCTCTAAATCAGTCCCCATGTGATCAATTGTGCATAGCAAAAAGTACTTGTATATCTTTCCACACAGATGCTCAAGAATGAATAAGGATGATGGAAGATTAATATTTATATTTAATCACTGTTACAAACAGTCTATACCAAGCAAGGCAAAAATTCCTTGGCAGCAATTTCTTTTGTAGAGGTTTGCCGTTTACAGTACTGTAGATACAGGGGGTTAGATAATTGGTCTGCTAAGAGCAGCGCAGAGGGGACTTAAAGCTGTTCTAAGTGCGCAGCTGAGAATTCACCCAGCATGTAGCCAATCTTTGGCTGACATAGAGCCAGGGTTACTATCACCACACTACCCTCTATCCATGATTATAAGGGTCCTGTTGGAGCAGGAAGAAATATGGCCAGAATGTGCTGAACTCCCTCCTGGCATAATGGCCCCTAAAGGCTACTACTAGCCAGTGAAAAAGAGTAGCCCTGAGGCTCTGCTAAGCTGCACTCAAGGGCCAAAGTGGTCCCTGGCTGCCCCCAGCATTGGGTGGTGATGGAAAGCCACCTTAGGCTCCTCACCGGGTGTGCCAGAGCAGGAAGTTTCAATCTAATAAATTCAGAATGTGTAGTCTGAAAACTTGGGATGTGTACTTTTAGACATGCTGATCCTTGGTCTGAGCAAGAGCTGCCTCCCAGATTGGATATTTAGTGGAAATATAATCAAATGCTATGCTTTATAATTTCATATAGGATTTCTAGAACCATTAATTCTTAGCCTGCAGTTCAATTTTAATCAATACAATATAAATGAATTGCATCCAGTTTTGTGGTCTAGTGGTTAGAGCAGGAGTCTGAAAATCAGCCGAGTCCTGTCACTGACTGTGTGAACTTGGAAAAGTCAGCATTTCCCTTTATCTCAGATTTCCCATCTTTTCAAAGGGGGGAGAATGCATTCCTGCCTCATGGGGATGTTATGAGGGTTAATTAATTAAATGTTTCTATAGAGCTATGAGATCAAGACAAATGATGCTATAAAAGTGCAAAGTTTTGGTTTTTTCCCCACCATCTCCATTATTTATGCTTGAGGCTACAAATTACAACGTTTTGCTGAGTTTCAAGTGTTACATATAAATACAACAAACAACAAAGCAAGTTCCCCCTGCCAACATGTTTTAAACATGATTTCTTCCATCTAAATTCAAGGTAGATTGCTTATAATTGTGCTTGCACTTGTATTTTTTCTTGACAATTACTACAAATTTCTCTTTACCTGGTAGTTGATCTATTGGACACTTAATATATTTAAGTATTTTCTAGTGTCCTGCTCCTTTATTTCACTGCATAGAACATGACCTGAATACATTATAAAAGCATAGAAACAAAGGCAAACTAAAAACTCACTTTTAATATTCTTTATTTGTAATCTTGTTGAAATCCATTATGGAACACTGCACCATGCAGGCTGGAGGATTTTACTGTAACTTCTACATGAAACACACTGTCTACCTAACATTTATCCAGAAAAATCATTTAAACTCAGCTTTTTGAACTGAGGGTCTAAAAATATACCAACCAGGTACTGAACAATGTGCAGATGAGAAATATGTTTTTAAAGCATCACTTTGCTATGCGGATATGATAATTAAACATGAAGAATACTACCAATTAACACTCAAATAATTGCTCCCTAGTCACGCAAAGTTGTTTTACACCTAGATATCACATTAGGGTCAGGCTGCAGCCTGTCCATGAGTCTTCACGGGGCACTGGGGGCATATGGTCCTATATGTTCCTGCACTGGCTAGACCAACCACCAGGGATATGCAATGCCTGCAGAGCTGCTACCCCACATCCTGCTCAGGTAGGTGGGGAATAGGCAAGGAAAGGCATGGAGCGGGCTCCATCCAGAAAGGGAGTCTTGGCTCCATTTTGCAATGCACCAGCTAGTGCCAAGAGATGTATGCTGTGGCTGCTGCAGAGAATCACAGAATCATAGAAATGTAGGGTTGGAAGGGACCTTGCAAGGTCATATAGTCTAATCCCCTGTGCTGAAGCAGAACCATCTCTGACAGGTGTTTGTCTAACCTGTTCTTAAAAAATTCCAGTGATGGGGATTCCACAACTTCTCTTGGAAGTCTATTCCAGTGCTTAACTACCCTTAAGTTTTTTCTAATATCTAACCTAAATCTCCTTTGCTGCAGATTAAGCCCATTTCTTCTTGTCCTACCTTCAGAGGACATGGAGAACAGTTCTGTTCATAACAGCCCTTAATATACACCTCTACCTCGATATAACGCTGTCCTCGGAAGCCAAAAAAATCTTACCACGTTATAGGTGAAACCGCGTTATACTGAACTTGCTTTGATCCACCGGAGTGCGCAGCCCCCTTCCCACCCCAGAGCACTGCTTTACCGCATTATATCCGAATTCGTGTTATATCGGGTCGCGTTATATCAAGGTAGCGGTGTATTTGAAGACTGTCATGAGGTCCTCTCTCAGTCTTTGCTCAATAATAAACATGCTCAGTTTTTTAAACCTTTCATTATAGGCCTAAACCTTTTATCATTTATGTAGGGTTACCATCCGTCCGTATTTCCCCGGACATGTCCGGCTTTTGCGTCTCTAAATAGCCATCCGGGAGGAATTGGTAACGAGGTTAAAATGTCCGGGGTTTTTTTCTCCCTCGCCTCCCTCCCATGCAGAGTGCGGCTGCTGATTGGGCGGCTCGGCCGATTGAACTGCTCCCATTGGCCTCCAGCAGCCAGAGCCCTCCCCTGCTCCTCTCTCCCTCTGTCTGCAACCCTGTGTAACACACAAACCGACCCACCGGGCAGCGTGTTTTGCAAACACGTGGAGCCAGAATGGTAAGGGGAGTCCGGGGGGGGGGAGTCAGGGAGCGGGGGAGTGTTGGATGGGTCCCCGGCCTCCACCTGCCACCCCCCTCCGCACGTCCCCCCCCGTGGGCCCCCCTCCCTGCCTGCCTCTCCCTTCCCTGCTTGTACTGCCAGAGCCAGCAGCAACTGCTGTCTGCTGCCCCTGGGTCCTAGTGTCCCCCATCCACTAATGGGAAGACAGGCTGCCCTTACCCTGCCCTTCCACCCTAGCCCTGAGCCTCTCCAATGCCACAAACCTCTCAGCCCCAGCCCTCATCCCCCCACACCCTAATCTCTGCTCCATCCCTGAGCCCCCTCCTGCATCATGAACTCCTCATCCTCAGACCCACAGCCCTCACCCGTCCATCCCCTCCTATCCCCAAACTCCCTCCCAAACCCCCTCCCCCCTTCCCACACACCCCTTCCTAACCTCAAACTCCCTCCCAAAGCCTGCACCCCCTCCCTTTGCACCACCTCCCACCCCCAAACTCCATCCCAGAGCCTGCACCCCTCACCCCCTCCTGCACACCCACCCCCTGCCCCAGCCCGGAGCCTGCACCCAGCACCCAAACTCTATCACAGAACCTGCACCCTGCACCCCTCCTGCACCCTAATCCCCAGCCCAGGACCTGCACCCCAGACCTCCAACCCCCCTCCCAGAGCCTTAGGCAGGTGGAGGGGGTGGGTTCTGGGCACCACCAAAATTTCTACAACCCTGCCACCCATGCGAGTGGATAAGGGTCGGGGCAGTCAGGGGACAGGTAGGGTCCTAGGGGGGGCAGTTAGGGTTGGGGGTTCTCAGCAGGGGGCAGTCAGGGGACAAGAAGCAGGGGGGGTTGGAGTTCTGAGGGGGGCAGTCAGGGGGTGGGAAGTGGGAGGGAGTGGATGGGGGCGGGGCAGGGGCAGGGCTAGGGCTGGGCTCCCCCCCCAGTGTCCTCCTTTTTGATTGTGGAAATATGGTAACCCTACATTTATGTTGCTCTCCTTGGACTCTCTGCAGTTAGTCCACATCCTTCCTAATATATGGAACTGGGCAGAACACTCCAGCTAAGGCCTCACCAATGCTGAGTTGAACTGGACAATTAACTCCCGCATTTTATACATATGATATTACAGTTAATACACTCCAGAATGTTACTAGCCTTTTTTGCAATTGCATCACATTGTTGATTCATTTAATTTGTGAACCATTATAGCACCTAGATCCTTTTCAGCAACCACCTCGCCAGTTATTGCCAATTTTGTACTTGTGCATTTGATTTTTTCTTTCCCAGCGTAGTACTTTGCACTTGTCTTTATTGAAGCTCACCTTTTTGATGACAGATCAATTCCCAAATTTGTCAAGGTTGTTTTCAATTGTAATCCTGTCCTCCAAAGCGCTTGCAATCTCTCCCAGTGCTTGGTGTCAGCACAAATTTTACAAGCACTCTAGTATACAATGAAAATACTGAATACTACTGGACCCAGAACTGACCTGGCAGGACCCTACTAGATACATCCCCCCCATTTTGACAGTGAACCATTGATAACTCTGTCTCTTCTTCCCAGGATCTGGGAAGAAACCAGGGGGAAGATTGTGACTGCATCACAATTTGCTTCTGGTTCTCTCCTGGGGCAATGCAACAATGTACTTTACCAGACAGAAGGCTTGTTGCATAGCCACAATTTAGCCCTTGAGGGATGTACTGCAAATGTGCAAGAGACACAGATATGTTTGGTATTATCCTAACCGATTTAAAATACACTAAGGCCCTGTTCCTATTACCACTGACTTACGCAGTGAGGGATCATTGCGGACGATTCTAGGATAATAGACATTAAAAATACTTGATATTAGGACAACAGGATTATACAAGAAACAAATGGTATTATTAAAGCATAAAAAGCTGGTGTATACTTATTGCTGCTGATATGGAAATATGTTGATGTACTCTCCTTGAAATAGAACTAATCAAATCAGATTAAGAATCATGCTTCATATATAAACTAGGGATTCCTCTGGGGATTTCAGCCATAATGTGTATGTATATGATAATATATACAACTCATCATGGAAGATGGGCAATTAATTTGGAGAAAACCTGTTGCTAATTACCATAGCATTACAGATGACAAAGATGTATTAGCTCATACAGCCCCTGCTCCTGCCCATGAAGGATTAGGGCTTTATCCAATGAGGCTTTTACTCCTTTGGAGAGTATTATGCAAAACATAGATTTTAATGTCAAGAAGCTTTTCCTGATATGCCCTGCAGTTTTCCTCCTAATGTCCTAGTACTTCTCACAACATCCTTTTGTACAACTTAAATTGATCATTCCTAAACAATTTTGGGTTTTATAGGTCAAAAATAGCTCCTTAAACTCCACCCAGAAATCCACAAGCAACCAATACAGACCACACAGCACTGTTTAAATACGCTTGCAGTGAGATATTCCACTTATCCACTGGGCTGTTGCATTATACTTTAGCTTTAGTTTTTAGATAATTTTAAATTGAAGCCCCAGGTAAAGCATAGTACACTACCTAAGCAATCTGGAGGTAATAAAGGCATGGCTGACAGTTGCAAGATCTGTATCTGAAATGAACAGTTATATTCTTCTGGCTGTACGTCAATAATAATTACTAGGGCTGTCAAACAATTAAAAAATAATTGCAATTAATTGTGAGATTAAAAAATAGTAGCAATTAATCACAGTTTTAGTCTGGGTTAAATAATAATAGAATACCAATTTAAATGTATTATAAATATTTTTGGATGTTTTTATACAATTTTAAAATATATTGTTTTCAAACACAGATTACAAAAAGTGTACAGAGCTCACTTTATATTATTTTTTATTACAAATATTTGCATTGTAAAAAAGATAAACAAAAGAAATCGTATTTTTCAACTCATCTCATACAAGTACTGTAGTGCAATCTCTTTATCATGAAAGTGCAACTTACAAATGTATACTTTTTTTTACATAACTGCACTCAAAAACACAACATAAAACTTTAGAGCCTACAAGTCCACCCAGTCCTACTTCTTGTTCAGTCAATTGCTAAGATAAACAAGTTTGTTTACATTTATGGGAGATAATGCTGCCCACTTTTTATTTACAATGTCACCTGAAAGTGAGAAATGTAGCTGGTGTTGCATGGTATTTACATGCCAGATATGCTAAACATTCATATGCCCCTTCATGCTTTGGCCACCGTTCCCGAGGACATGCTTCCATGCTGCTGATGGTCAATAAAAATATAATGTGTTAATTAAATTTCTGACTGAACTCCTTGGGCAAGAATTGTGTAGTGACATTTGTAAGGTGCACTTTTACAATAGAGATTGCACTACAGTACTAATATGAGGTGAACTGAAAAATACTATATCTTTTATCTTTTTTGCAGTGCAAATATTTAATAAAAATAATATAAAGTGAGCACTGTACACTTTGTATTCTGTGTTGTAATTGAAAACAATACATTTGAAAATGTATAAAAACATCCAAAAATGTTTATAATAAATTTAAATTGGTGTTATTATTTAACAGTGCAATTAAAACTGATTAATCACAACTTTTAAAAATTTAGTTAATTTGTTTTGCATTAATCACTTGAGTTAATGGTGATTGACAGCCCTAATAACTACATATCCTGGATATTGCTGCTACCTCTTGTTCTAGCAGCATCTAGGAATCCAACCTGATCCCTAAATTATAAACTTGAACAACAAATGATGGACCGACACACAATTGAAGACTCAGATATTACTCTCTCCATATCTTTCAACCAGCACCACCACCTGATATCCAGTCTTACAACAGTGAGTAAATTCATTGGCAACACTTTCCTACAGTGGTGTGGATGATCTTGGAGTTGAGGATTTATAGGAGGTATATACTTTTAGGAGGTATATACTTTTAGGATGACTGTATGTAGCCTCTGAGGAATACAAGCCATGCTGTTCATAGAAAAACTGCTGAGTCCAGTCAAAAAATTTTGTAGGCATGAGCTTCAGAAGAAACTGTTTATCCTGATACAAGAAAGTCTGGTGGGAGATGCCAACAAAAGTTGAGTATAAAGTAGATTAGGAGAATATGACACTAAGAATTAAGAACTAGAGTAGGTAGAAGACACTAATGCAGTCTATATATATATATATATATATATACACACACACACACACACACCACGCATGCATGCACCGTCCCCGCACGTTTGTATCAAGAGACTTTGAAGTTAATGCTTTCTCTGCTCGCTACAGGTATTGGCGGTGAGAATCCTCCTTTGTGGGTTGGGTTGGAGACGAGGTTGCTTCCTTTGAATGTTAAGGATTCTTAATCTAATCTTGTACAGTAAAATAAATTATGACTGGGCTGTGGGTAAAGCACAAATTATTTTCATAGCCTTAGAATGAAAAAGCTATCAACCAATGTCATAGAGTCTGTCATATAGTAGATTAGTTATAGTAATTCACTCCTACAGCCATGTGGTTATGCAGAATAAACCAGTCAGAGGTTTATGAAGATGTACAGTGACAGCAATGGCTGCATATTAGTAAATTATAAATCTCTGAACATCTATACTTTGCTTAGGGAATTCAGTGCAATTATCTTTGTTTCCTATACATCTGATTAGTCACAACATCAACACACAGAAATATACAAGGACAGTATGCTTATTTTGGCCTCAGTCTGTGCTTTGAAATCAATTTAATATGGTGCTGTTTCCATTACATTAGTGCCTATAGTTCAAAAGGAATTATTGCTTCAATATACTAACATTCCCCCTTTTTGCAGAGAAGCACTGCTATAGTATACTTTTAAAATGTAGGCCTTTGATCAATGTCTTTCATGTCAATCTCTTTTCGGAATTGTTTCTTAATAGAAAAGTAAGTCTTGTTTTTCCTTTTTTTTTTTTTTTTTTAATAATTTAACTCAGAACATTATGGATCCATACGCAGAACATTGTTAGATGCATGCCAGAGACAGATTGCAGCTACAGTACTCAGCCTTAATTTGAAAGGGAATAAATTGCTGTAGATGTACAATTCAAGGGACACTCTCATGGGTAAAAAAAATCACATAGAAAAAAACCTCACTAATTCTTACTTTGGTAACCTGAATTCTTCAAACGCAATTCTCTACCACAAATAAACAAACTAAGAAGTCAAGAAGAAACTGCAAATTTTTATATTGATGGTCTCCTGTTGGTAAGACTTCATTACTTTTACAAAATAATCTACAGTACATTCACTAGTGTACTATGAAGCATTCTGTTCAATAATTAAAACTAAACTTCCCTTATTTAACTGAATTAACAAAGCTTGGCTTGTGTGATGCAATATCCTTTGATACTGAGTTTATTTAAATATCCACAGATAGGAGTCTGTGATCACAGGGGATACTCTAGCAGTTCTGCTGTGCAAGGAGTAGGAGTCTGAGCTGAACATAGCTACAGTTCTTGGGGATCCACTGCATACCAGATACATGCCAGAGGACAGATTTGGGGTGGGCTGTTGCAGAGCTGAGGATGGAGTCAGAAGATCCACTGATATGGAGATTCTCTTCTCTTCCACCCAACATGGAGAGGGTAAGTTGGATCTGTGGAAACTGCTGCATCATCAGGGCAACTGTAGTGGTTGTGAAATGCATCTGCAGATGCTGTGCAGCCTGGAGCACAAGCGGGAGGATCCATCGTCCCTTGGACTCCACGTGGACTGCACTGTGGAGTGCCTACACAGTTCAATACTTGGGCTGCATGTTGGGTACAGGGCCTAAGGGCCTGATTCTGCAAGGTACAGAAGGCCCTCAACTCCAGTTGCAGTCAGTGCTGAGGGCAGTACTCAGGACCCATCAGGATCCAGCCCTAACTCACGCAATTAGGTGAATCTGCAGTTGGTTTCCCCATGTGAGTTAGTGAGGTTCAGCTGTATGTGGGGAAAACATATTCTTCCTCATGCCACTGCCACCAGCATAGCTCACAGAAACAGAAGGTATTTAAATCCCCTCATCATTACCCTTTTATTCTTTGTGATGATTATTTACTTTTTGCAGAACTATATTTACTTTTGTTGATTTGGGCAATGAAACAAGACTGGCCCGTTTTTAGTCCAATTTGTTGGCTGTTTTTCATGCACTGGCACAATACTGTTATGTTTGGGTTCCCACGGCAATGAAGGGGAACATTTAAATAAAAATAGTTGATTTTTTTCCATGCAATTAAAAAAAAAAAGTCATGAAAACATTCCTATACATGTGAGATTTTGTAATTTTTCTATTGAAAGAACAGCTAAATTTTGGTCCTAGTTAAAAGCATTCCTCTTTTAAATGAAACTACCATGGTGAGATTTTACACTTATTCCCTACTGTTAAAAGCTTAAGTTATGTGCTGGGCTTGCACATTACCAGAATTACTTGTGTATTTCTATAGGGGGGCTGCAGTGTTTCAGAAGTAGGGACAGAAGTGTAGTTCCTTTGTGTAACACAATTTCGTCCTTGTGTTGTTAAATTTGCATATGAAGCTGCTATTAACCACTAGAAAAATGAGGAATTTTAACAAAATCTGGAAAATCAAAAGAAAGGAGAGAGAATATGAAAGTAACCCAAAGAATGGTTTTAAATGTAATGATTATGCATGACTGTGAAATGCTTCATTCACATCTAATGTATGCTTCCTGGAAGCAAGAAAGTGCTGTATAAACACCATCATTTAAAATGTTCAACTGCAGAGCACAAATTAGGGATTGGAGGCTAGTTGCAACATACACAAGACTGACTATGACAGAAACTCACTGAAATTCTAGTTTGAACACAAATATGTAGACAAGGATGACAAGTTTATCATGGAAACCATGACTTTCAAGGGATAATACAAACACATACACAGAACTGTACAATGAGTTTGTAGTTCTTCCATTCAAGCATATGTAGAGAGAAGGTTTTGTTACAAAACTTACAAGCTACCAGAGAAAGAACAGTCGCTGGGCCCACCAGGCTAGAATCTGGTCCATGCACACTAGGCCCTGCAACAGTATCTAAAAAGAGTAGGGATTTGAGGAAGAAGGGCATTATTGGATGATCCAAGGCAATCAGCTCCCCATGAACTGGTGAGATGTGGCCAAAGTATGGGGTAATGTGCTCCCAGGGCATTCCATTGGAGATTTCTATTGTCAAGATAACCACAGTGAAGTAGACTTTGATGAAATATCACAGGATGCAACTCCTAAGTAACTAGGTGAGGGACACAGTCAGATTCCTGGCATTCCAGAAGATAAAGAAACTTGATTAGCCTTGTGAGAAACAAAATATTCACCCAGTACTGTACATGCTGAGCACTGTAACAAATCACACAGCCAGGTAAGTGGGGGGTCAAGATATAATGTTAACTGCAATGCTTTCTAGCATCCCTGACTGCAATCTTATTTAGCAGCATCTCTGAATAAGAGTTCTGACAGCTCAGAAGTGTAAATTCATTATTTTCACTGCCCTGAGCCAGATAACGAAACAGAGGAGTACATGTTGTACCACTGAACAAGGCTTATTGAATAAGGTGTCTGTTCTTGTTTTATATCAAGCAAAACATAGGAGACTTATTCTGACAAAATGAGAAAATATGTGGTAGATGAAAACTCTCTACTGGAAGCTTGGATATGGAGTGATGATTAGACTATCTATTCTCTATGTATTCTAATTATTATTATTTGTATTACAGTAGCATCTAGAGAGAGATTTACCCCAAGTGAGATGGAGGCCCCATTGGGTTAAGCACTATTCATACCCATGGTCAGAGACAGTTCCTGCCCCCAAAGAATTTACAGTCTAAATAGACAAGATAGCCATAGAGTGAGAGGGAAGCCATGGGTACAGAGAGGTGAAGCAACTTGTCCAAGGTCACAAAGTGGCAGAGACAGAAACAAAACCTCAGTCTCCTGACTCCCAGTCCAGTGACCAATCCACTGAGGTTATATGGAATTTTGTCTTTAATTCTTGTGCTTTCTGTGCTCTCCCTTTTTTCTCTTGTTCCATGATGGGATTTAGCCAGCAAAATGTATAAAAGGTTACAACTCCCCTAGAATAAAGGGCTTGGTTCTGTGAAGTGTTCTGAAGATAAATGATTGTGATACACCAAATGTTAAAGATCAGTAACACATTTCTCACTCCTCTGCCCTGTATGTCAGGCACCCTCAAATGATGTCCAGTGTATCAAGTACACTGTGATATTCCATTGAAGTGGAATGTCTGGGCTGGAATCCTGGGCCCAATGATGTCAATGGAAGAACGATAGACTTGCACCCCAGTGTTAGAACACTAACTTGTAAAAGGAACTAACTGCTCTGATTTAGAGCAGGGTTCCTGGATCTCCATCTCAGGGGAGTGCCCTAACCACTGAGCTATTGGCTCTTCTGGGGTGGATCTCTCTCTTTCTCACTCTCATTTTTCACAAAAAGTTTCAAAAGGTCTCAGTTTCGTCCTGATGTGGAATTAAACCAAATGCCAAACGCTCGAATGTTTTTCACAAAATAGAATTCTTGTTCTCTGGCCAGCCCTAGTGAGAACGTACATAATGCAGACTAACTATAGGACTCCCAGCTTTTCTGTTCTTTTGGAGCTCCCTGGGAAATGGCTGTGTTTCAAGAACATAGCTCGCTGGGTTTCAAATAGTAGTTCCCACCCCAACTGAGAAGCTCTAAGGGTTCAAGAGGAAGCGAAGATGCAGCACGTACCATGTGTCACTTTAAATAATGGACACACTCCGAGAGCGAGGATGCCAGATTTTGCAGGCTCCCATGCGAACTTGCTTTTCAAATTGGAGGCAGCAGCGCCACAAAAGCAAAAATTTGCACTATTTTTCTTAAACGCTAACTCCCCCTACCCCAGTGCCTGGGTTTAATTATTCATTCACAGGGTCTCAGATGGAGCAACATCAAGATGGCCGCAGCAGCTTTTAAGGATTGAGCTGAGCGAACAATACAAACAAGATGGCTTCCGATATAAAGAAATGACCAAGAAGGGGATAGTGTCTTAGTTTCAACTATCCTTTTATATTTAAATAAATAAATATATTCAATTTAAATAGGTGGCGTGACAAAGTTCCTCCTCTATCTTGGTGGGTCCTGCGCTTATTGGCGGATTTTCTTGCCTCAGAGATTCACTATGTGGGTTGGGGAACAGCCCAGAGACCTTCCCCTCTGGAAGAACCCACAGTCCAGGTCAATTGGGAGGTTTGGTGGAAACCTGGCCCCACCCTCTACTCCGGGTTCCAGCCCAGGGCCCTGTGGACTGCAGCTGTCTATAGTGCCTCCTGTAACAGCTGCATGACAGCTACAACTCCCTGGGCTACTTCCCCATGGCCTCCTCCAAACACCTTCTTTATTCTCACCACAGGACCTTCCTCCTGGTGTCTGATAACGCTTGTGCTCCTCAGTCCTCCAGCAGCACACCCTCTCACTCTCAGCTCCTTGCACCTCTTGCTCCCAGCTCCTCACACTCGCACCACAAACTGAAGTGAGCTCCTTTTTAAAACCCAGGTGTCCTAATTAGCCTGCCTGCCTTAACTGGTTCTAGCAGGTTCCTGATTACTCTAGTGCAGCCCCTGCTCTGGTCACTCAGGGAACAGAAAACTACTCATCCAGTGACCAGTATATTTGCCCTCTACCAGACTCCTGTACCTCACTGGTTTGGGTCTGTCACAGTGGATAGGTCCAATCCTATGAGGACACTCATCTTGAAAACTCCGACATCCATACACATGCCACATTTCTGCCACAAATTGGAAAGAGCTGTACCTGTGGGAACTGATCTGTGGGGGCAGGACAGCCAGTGGAGCACCACAGTGCCATACAAACCAACAAGCTGACATTTAAGATAAGATGCACTAATTTCATTTATTATTGGAAAATTTTTGGGGGGTGGCAATGAGAGAAAAGAACGGAGTGATGTGCAAAAAACAGAGACTTGTGTCTAAAGGAGATAGTTGAAGGAAAGGAAATACATTTTAAGAGACTGAGTCAGTAGGGCTACTATGTTTGTTGATTTTGCCTGAGAATTCTCACTGGCATGTTTTCCCATATAAGGTCTGTGTCCTGCCTGTGAACTGAGCTCCTGTGAGATGCTAAGTGTCTTCTGCAAAGTTCTCAGTGCTCTCAAGTCAGCACCTTGCAAGATCGGGTCTTGCAGGTGAGGAGATTAGGCATCAGACAGTTCTTTTCAGAAAGCATTTCTATGTACAATATCATTACATGAGATCCTGCCCTGACATGTGCTGTGATTCGCTAATTGGATCCAACCCCTTTGGCTATCCAAGAGATGCAATGGGTCCAGAAACTGGCTAACAGAGAATTTCCGTCAGAGGGATGCACCCAAATGGCGCAAGTGTACTGGTTCCTTTGAAGGTTACCTTTGAAGGAAGAATGATATGATGGATTGAATAGTGTGTGCCTTCTACTGGATGAAATTTATCAAACCATCTCATATTGCATGCACTGCAGTATCCTTGAGTGGTGGGAAATAGAGAAACAGTTATGAGTTTGGAGATGAAGGCTAAATATTCACAACTCTACACATGCTCGACCAATGACTGTGATATCTACTGAACCGGTCAAAGATTGTTATGGTAGATTAGATCCAAAATTCAATCTATATTTTTTCATTACAGCTTTTTGCAAAACAAACATGATTTATATCTTTAAAAAGACTTCCACGCTTCTCTAGTAGCTTCTCTTTCATAAGCATTCCTAGAACAGGCCAGCAGGCATACACGGTAATAAGATGAAACTGTTAAGCAAACACTTTAATATCCAGCTTCTTAGGGGGCTGCTAAAACATCAACAGAGGGGGGGAACCCCCACTCCACCCCCCCAAACCTATGAAACATGTCATAGCAGAGTCCTTATTGTTAAAAATATTGCGCAGTTCTCCTGTGTATAGTCATATTGTACATAATGTTGTTGTAACCATGTTGGTTCCAGGTTATTAGTGAGACAAGGTGGGTGAGGGAATATCTTTTATTGAACCAACTTCTGTTGGTGACAGAGAAAAGCTCTGTGTAGCTCGAAAGCTTGGCTCTCTCACCAATAGGAGTAGGTCCAATAAAAGATATTACCTCACCCACCTTGTCATATTGGGCACGTAGCTCTATCAGGCACTGCAACTTGTGTCCTTTTTATTGCACTGCACACGGAACATTCACTCCCTGCATACCTGTTTGTCAGGGAACAGAAGTGAAGAAATGTGTTTGTATGGCCATTCTGCAATTTCTGGTCATATAAGGAACAATGGAAAGAGATTGGATTTCACTACATCACCAACTGTACTTACACAGCAAAGTAGTCCTGTCCATAGCACATAGTTAAGAAGTGCTACAATTTTTTTGCTTGGAAGATAGTTACTTCTAGTCATATTGCACATGTTGTTTGTGTACACCTTGCACCCGTATGTTACATCAGAAATAAGCCGCCACTGTCTTATTGTTAATATCTATCATGATTTCCTTTTGCTATTTTTCTTGTGTGTCTGAAGATCTTAACAGCTCAATGCAATAAACTTTAGTTCTAGTCTGGAACAAAAGTCAGCTGCAGAACTGTCAAACATAATGAAAAGTGAAAAAGCACAAAGGATAAAATGGTACAGATATTGCTCTCTGTCCTAAGCTCCACAGACCTTCTTGATTTAATCAGGCCCAGGTTAAAAGACCAAGTCAGCTCAGGCTGCATTTATGCCTACCACTTTAATGGCAATAGATGGTACCATATGTGACTGGCCGGTGCCAGGTGCTGAGTGGCATTCAAGTTGCTTGGCAAATCTCAGGAAGTGCTAACAGCTTCTGATGGATGAGTTCCTGTGGAGTAGAGTGGGATTCCCAAGAGTTAATCAGCAGCCACAAACCGTAGGGAAGGCAACAGGAAACCCTCTCTGAACTTTCTCCCACTGGAACCACCATGATAGAACAAAGGCAAAGCGTTGATCCACGTGTAGTACTGGATGGTGAGACCCCCAGGCCAGAAGGCATGATAAGTTATATTGGGAAGGAGGTTCCAGCTATTAAGAGTACAGACCGTGGTTGTGATGCTGCTGTTCCTAATCCTTCGGGAATATAGCACCTGGATATTTGCACCAAGGAAAAGAATGACCTGAACCTTCATAAATGAATCATCAGAATAAGAACAAGGACTGTGAGGAGTATGTATTAAGGGAAGCTCCCTATTGTGACCCAATAATTGAAAAGATGTAAGATAGATATATGTGGAATCTTAGAGCTGTGATTGAATGGTAGGCGTCATTTCAGGACAATGGATCGATATGCAGTGTACTACTCATGGTCTGAGAAAATGAGAGATTATGGGGTTTTATTTATCTTATCGAAGGAGACAGCATAGTGTGTGCTTGTATATAATCAAATTTGTAATAGAACCCCATCATGATTTGCCTTCAAGTGAAGCCATTCAATATGTCGATCATACAGGTTTACACTACTTTGACAGCAGTTGAGGCCAAGGTGATTGATGAGTTCTATGAATGGCTTGAAGAGACATCATTAAAATACCAAGGAAAGATATCACCCTTGTAATTAGGGACATGAATGCAAAAATGATTTGGGTTTACATAAGATAGGATGGCATTTAGCTGAATTCTGCTACTCTAATCACCTGGTCATTACAAACACCATTTTCACTCAACATCCTAGATGTTTATATAAATGGAGGTCACCTGATGGCATGACAAAGAACCGAACTGACTATATAATGATTCAGCAACACTGGAGATTGAGTGTCCAATGGACAAAGACTTTCCCAGATGCAGACTGGGAGGTCAGACCATCAATTGTTAGCCTCAAACATAAAACTAAAACTTGGAAAGATAAGACATTTGGCAGGCCCACGGAGCCTGGACTTGTCCAGAATCAATAGAAACTACATAGCTTCTGTTCAGAATGGGTTCAAGGCATCATCACAGGTGAAAGGGGAGAACAGCCTGAATGAACTTTGGAATAAAATTAAAACTATCATGGTCAAAGCCACCAAGGCACACATTCCAAAAAACATGCAACATGGTTAAATGAGAAAAAAGAACGAGGAGTACTTGTGGCACATTAGAGACTAACAAATTTATTTAAGCATAAGCTTTTGTGGGCTAAAACCCACTTCATCGGATGCATGCAGTGGAAAATACAGTAGATTATATATATATATATACACACACACACACACACACACACACACACACAGAGAACATGAAAAAATGCATGTTGCCATACCAACTATAATGAGTGTAATCAGTTAAGGTGGGCTATTGTCAGCAGGAGAAAAAAAACTTATGTAGTGATAATCAGGATGGTCCATTTCCAACAATTGACAAGAAGGTGAGAGTAACAGTAGGGGGAATAGTTCTAATTTGTGTAATGACCCATCCACTCCCAGTCTTTATTCAAGCCTAATTTAATGGTGTCTAGTTTGCAAATTAATTCCAATTCAGCAGTTTCTCGTTGGAGTCTGTTTTTGAAGTTGGCCAAACATTGGACAGCCTCTATGCAAAAGAATAAATGGACACACATCAGACGTCAAGAATTATAACATTCAAAAACCAGTCATAGAACACTTCAATCTCCCTGGTCACTCAATTACAGACCTAAAAATGGCAATAGTACAACAAAAAAAACTTCAAAAACAGACTCCAACGAGAAACCTTCTTGTCAATTTTTGGAAATGGGCCATCCTGATTATCACTACAAAAGTTTTTTTTCTCCTGCTGACAATAGCCCACCTTAACTGATTACACTCGTTATAGTTGGTATGGCAACACCCATTTTTTCATGTTCTCTGTGTATATATGTATATCTTTCTACTGTATTTTCCACTGCATACATCTGATTGTCGCAGCCCTATGCTCTGTCATGGCGTCTGGATGGCCAATTGTCAGTCAGAAGGTCACATCGGTGTCGTGTGCAGCACCTTGGTGCCGTGTGCAGCGCCTTGGTGTCGTGTGCAACACATTGGGGCTGTGTGACCATTCTCGAACCTTCCGCCTGGTCAATTGTTGGTCACATTGGTACCGTGTGCTACAATTCCAGCGTGCCGTGTGCATAAGCTTAGCGTGCCGGGTGCAGTGTGTGTTTACGTAGAGGGCACCAGCTCGGAGCCTGGTTGGTGTAGGAGCAGGGAACCAATTAGATGCTAGCACGTGCAAGGGTCTTCGAACAAAACTATGTCCCTCGCCTAAATCAGCAGGAGTGTCCGCGTGTTAGCTGGAAGGCCTGATCACCCTTTAAGCCAGGATCTCCTCCGGATTTAGCCGGCTCGTGTCGTGTCATCTCGGGTTACATCTCGTCATGTCCCTGGTGTCTGTACTGCTGGTCAGCTGCGCCTGGAGTGTAGTATGCATGTATTAATTTTTGTAAATATTCTGTTTGTTAGGCCTTTTTTCTTTATTGCTTGGTACCAAATCTCATGTACAGTGTATAGAGGACGAATTGTTACAGTTTACTCAGTTTTGTATACTTGTTCTGGTTCTTGGTAAATAGTTGGTTGTGGATTATCTGATTCCTTGTTGTTAAGTGTACATAGACTGTTTTATATTGCTGCTCTGGTGATAGTTTTGGTTGGTTACTTGTTCCTATTTCAATTGAATTTGTATTGTTAGTTGGTAAAGGTGCTCCTCCCCAGCCCAAGTTGTGATTCATCCCCCATTAATAAACGGCCACCTGTTTTGAATTACAATCTGCCTCTGTCTCAATATTCCTCTTCCACTCAAATCCTCATTCGAACCTGTATTGGTCTCGGACACTGATGAAGTTGGTTTTAGCCCACAAAAGCTTATGCTTAAATAAATGTGTTAGTCTCTAAGGTGCCACAAGTACTCCTCATTCATTTTGCTGATACAGACTAACATGGCCACCACTCTGAAACCGGTTAAATGAGAAGTGTTTCAACTGGCAAAATTAACAATTCAGAGTAAAATATAATAGCTTGGATACTGAAGAACTCAGGAGAGAGTAAAAGATTAAAAGAGTAAAAAATCTGAACAGATGACTCAAAGGCAGACTAGATGAGATAAGAGCAAATACATAAGGGAAAATTGCACAGAACTTGAGAATGACAAAGACAGTAATAATACAAAAGGCATGAAGAGATCATGATGGCAGAGTCCTCACTGAAGGAGATGATATAAAATGCTACTGGACAGATTACTGTGTCAATCTGTTTGCCACATTAGAGCCACTTACCATACAGGATGACAGAAAGGAGAGTTCAGAGCTGGAGCCATCATTCCTGCGAGAGGAAGTGCTGTAAGCTATTATGAAAATGAAGTCTGAGAAAGCACCAGGGATAGATAATCTACGAAGAAAATTGTTAAAAGTGATTGGTGATCACAGTATTGATCTCATGTGGAAAATCTGCAGCGATGTATGGATGACTAGAAATTGGCTGGGTGACTGGATGAAGAGAATCTTTCTATATTTACCAAAGAAAAGAGATATAATGGAGTGTAGTAACAATCATATTATCTCCCTGATACTGCATGTGATAAAGTTCTACTCTACACAGTCCAGGATTGCAGAAGTACTGTTACCCGGGGTTCTTTCAACCCAAAGCTCTTGGTAACTTTACTCTGTGTGAGGAGGTGTCAGGAAATAAATCAGGGGAGACATGGCCATCCAACCAATAGATGGCTGGCACAAACAGGACAACACAAGAGTGCTTTTACTTAAAGCTAAACTTTACTAGTCTCAAGCACTTACACACATCCACAACAAGTTAGTAAAACACCCCCAACCCTTGATAATTACCAAAGCTGACTGTGGCTTTCGAGTGGCACAGTGGCAGCCCGTCTACCGCTGGGGAACACAAGATGCATCCAGAGGGAGAGACCAGTCCCGAAGAGTCCCACCTATCTCAAGCTTTTCCCCCTTATTTATACATTAGTAATATAATGACATGTCCTTTAAAGAAACCTTGTTAAGTAAGCAGTTTCAAGCAAGAGGTTGCTTCTGATTATTGATTAACCAGGTGTGGGTTTTTCCAGCGTCTGCAGCTCTGAGACCCCAATAGACATTCCTGCTCTTTTAAAATGCATGTATCAGCAACTTCAACACAATTCTTATCAGGAAGGACGTGGGGTCAAGCTGCCCCTTCCGTGGCACCCCAAAACCCTCTCCCCTCCTGCCTTGGTCAAGCTGAGTTTGCTGACTGGCCAATTTACAGCTTGCTGACTAGGTTGCTTTTTAACAATAAGTCATAGTGGTTTTAGGCACTTTACTGGTTTGCCAAAGTCTCCCCGTACAGTACCACCACAATAAGTTGGTTTCAGAGACATACGATCAAACCATGAACATCAGTCACTTCACTGAAAATGGAGGGAGTATAATCACCCATTGATTATGTGTTTCATTGACTACTCAAAAGCATTTGATACATCTGATATCATCATCTTTGGCAGATCCTGGCAGACATGGGGATTCCAAAGCATTTAACTGAACTCATTGCAAGTCTCTACCATCAACAACAGACCATGGTGCGAACAGCAGCAGGTGACAGCAAGTGATTTTCCACTGGGCAGGGTGTGAGACAAGGGTGTGTTCTGACTCCAAGGCTTGTACTCAGAATTTGTTATGAGACAGACCCTAGAAGGTTTTCACAAAGTGGATGGAGCTGGGATCTTCATACACAGACATTTCTTAGCCGACCTCAGATACACTGATAACATGATGCTCTTTGCTACAACCACTGATGCAATGCAACAAAAGTTGGAGTTTGTTAAAACAATTAGTGAGGAATTATGGACTATCCAGGAATGAGGTAAAAACAAAATGCACGCACATTGACATAATTAACTAAAACAAGATGCAAGCAGACATCATGATTAACTGTCAAGTTGTAGAGGCAGTAGATGAATTCAGTTATTTGCAATTATACATATCCAACCAAGGAGGCTGTTCCTCAGAAATTGGAAGAAGACTAGGACTAGGTCACTCAGCTATGAAAGTCTGAAAACATATGGCATCTCAAAGTGTACAAAGGTTCGACTGGTGAAAAGCCTTAATTCTTTTTATAGCAACTTATGGATATGAATCGTGGGAAATTAATGTTGCTGACAAGAAGAAAATTGAAGCCTTTGAGATGTGGTGCTGGTGAAGACTCTTGCATATCTCCTGGACAGAGAAAACAAATGCTTGTTAGAAGTATTGGAAAAAGCAGACCTTGCTGGTAGAAATCAACAGGTGCAAACGTATGTATTTTGGTCACATCAGGAGTAAAGATGGAAACAACCTCAAGAAAGTTATCATGGAAAGAATGGTAGCAAGGGATGACCAGTGAGGAGATAGATAGATTGTGTGTAGCGGATCACTGAGAGGCCAGCTGCTGAATGCTTGAAGCTACGGATGGATCGAGAAGGCTTCTGAAAATTCTGCTATGATGTTACCAATATTCAGACATGAATATATGGATTTTACTTAATTAAGTTAGAAAACATGCTACCTCCACACCTATTGTGTTTCTTTGTACAGGGTGATTGGTGTACCAGCCATAAAACCTGGTTTCACAGCCCAGGGAAAACTGTATTACCACCACCCCTTCACCTTTCATAGATTAACCTGCATGGATTTACAGTGCATATCCGAAGTAAAAGCTGTTACCTCCTTTGGCAGAGTGCTGGGCAACAGCAGCTGAGCCAGTACTCTGGTCACTGCAGCTCTAATTAATTACTCCTGAGCAGACTTCATTAAGAAGAGCTGTACCTAATTGATGGGCTGAGGAGAACTAAGAAGCTAATTAGGCCATTAGGCAGATAATATAGGAAGGAAGTAGGGTGGGGGGAAGCAGATAGAGAGAAGGAGAAAGATTTCTCTTCCCTGCTAGCCTCAGGAGCGGAGGGCTTAGGATAGTAGGTGTAAGGCTGTAGAATGTATAAAGGTGTTGCACCAGCAAAAAAGGTCTCTGAGCTGAACTGGAGCAGAGGCAGGAGTGGGCAGGCCCCGCAACATCCACCAAATCTTTTATATTCAGCCAGGCACTCAGATACCACAGAATATGTTCTTAGGAGAAAGTCTGGGAAGATACACCTTAACACACTCAAAACTGCCTTCAAACAAGGACACTTCACCAGAGAAGTAGGTGACATCATGGAATGGGCCACCCAAATACCCTGAGAGAATGTGGTTCAATATAGAAATAAAACCCCCTCCAACTGCACACCCCTACTTGTCACCTATCACTCTATACTGGAGTCTCATCAAACAACTACAACCCATGCTCAATGGGGACCCTATCCTGAAGGAAATCTTTCCTGAACCCCTACTTCTGGCCTAACCCCCCTCTGAACCTTTCCAAGCTCCCCACAGACAAAGACACACCAACTCAAAGCAGCACAAGACCCTGCCAGAACAACAAATGCAAAAAACTTGCAGACATCTCTCCAGAGCTACAATGACCTACACCCCCCACGGCACACCTTTCAAGATCCGTTGGTCCTGCACATGCCTACAACAACATGTGGTGTACCTTATGCAGTGCACTAAATGCCCAAATAACAACTATTTTGGTGAAACCAGTCAATCATTATGCTCTCAAATGAACTCACACAGGAAAACGATAAAAGACAAAAACACCCTACCACATGTGGGTGAACACTTTTCGCAAAGTGATCACTCTATATCTGACTGTAGCAGGGTGCTGGTGCAAAAGCACCTAATTAGTCCCTGCCCAGTCAGCTCCAATTAGGGGAAACAGATTGGGGCTGATGGAAAAGACCTGATGCTGGCCTGAAGATTGGCAACACCTGCTGGCCTGACAAGCCAAGAGCTATAAAGGCTGGGAGGGAGCCAGAAGGTGGGTGGGCAGGCAGCCAGGGAGAAGTCAGTCAGGGAACTGGAGGCCTCCTAGCTGAAGGCTGACTCTGCCTGTAAAGGAGGTGACTAATCCTGCAAGACTTGTATATAGATAGACACTGGTGGTGGGAGAACCTTATATAAATAAAGACACAGGTGATTCACAACCCTGAAGCCTCTCTAAGCTTTATTGGGGGCAGCAAGTGGGCCCCAGGAAGAGGAGTGGGATGGGAACCCTGTTACACTGACCTATCAGTCCTCATCCTCAAAGAAAACCTGCACAACACTTTCAAAAGACGAGCCTGGGAGTTTAAATTCATAACTTTGCTAGACACTAAAAATCATGGACCGAATAGAGACACTGGATTTATGGTTTATTACAACAATCTGTAACCCACTAATTCCCCTTTTTGTCCTATGAATACAGAGGTCATAATGGGCAATTTGGCTTGAATGGTCCCATATGTGCTAACTACTTATGCTAAACTATCTGTTCTACCATGTATTTAGCTGCAACACTCTGAGTACCTTTCCCAGAAGAGCTCTGTGTATCTCGAAAGCTTGTCTCCCTCATCAACAGAGTTTGGTCCAGTAAAAGACATTACCTCACCCACCTTGTCTCTGTAATATCCTGGGACTGACACGGCTACAACAATACAAAGTAACAGCACTCACATGAACTTATTGTATTCCATTGTCCTCACTTTAACAGAATGTATAATTTGTATTCATTTCTGAACAGTACAAATTGACCTGTGTCCCCTACAGAAGATTCCTGCTAGCCCCCAGGCTTTCACTTGCGCTCCACTGACGTTTTTTGATCACTGTTATTAATGTTGTGGAAAACTTCATAGCCCCTGGGTGTGCACAGCAGGTGCCACTCAAGGGATTATGAAGCCTTTTTTCATTCTTATTCCTGCGTTTCATCGCCTTTGTGTTTCTTTCATGCAGTTTTTCAGACAGCAGGCTGTGTGGCTTGCCTGATTACTAAAGGTATTTTTCTGTAACATGCAGATACTGAGGCTGGCCTGGCTACGTCAATACCCGTGAAGCTGAAACAAACAGAGGTCTTCTAATCATCAGTGAATGGTGTTGAGTTCAGCCTCAGTAAAAACGCTATCTCTGGCAGCCTTGTTCTAAAAATGTTTGTGTCATGGTCACAGTCACTTGGAGGTTTACACATAATCTTACAGTAGGCAAGCAAGACCAATACAGTTGTACTGTAAATTCCAATCTCGAGAGTTCTAGCCTCACGAATACAGACGTTATGGATCATATTCATCTCAGTGCATGAGTATTTCCTTGAATAACTCTGTGGATTGAGTGGAAGATTCACTGCTGAATTTACACCTAAAAGCTTACTGGACTCACATTTGTTCAGTAGCAAAGCAGCCATTACTGATATACTGCTATGCTGGACAGAGTTTTGTTTGGTCCTATTACTCTGTACCCCAGAAAGCAGCTGAGGGAGCAGGAGGAGAATTGTCCCCTAGAACCACCTTTAGGGGAGAAGGCTAAATTTGACTGGGAATTTGTAAAATTATCATTTAAAAAAAAGTAGTAGTTAAACTGATTGGGAACCCTCAGGCTGTGCACAGTGTGAGCCTATGTAACCACGTGATTGCATTGCTCTTAACTTCACCCACATTCCCATTGTTTGTCACATGGATCAGTTATGACTTGTCTTAAATTAGACTGTAAGCTCTTACAGCAGGGGCTGTGCATTCCTATGTTTTGTACAGTGCCTAGCACAGTGGACTCTATTGTCCGATTGGGGTCATAAGGTGGTACCATAATATAAATAATAATTAATTGGTTGTTTGAAAATCTATGATTCTACCAATCAGAGAGTCCAGAAATGATTATGCAAATCCGGAAACACTTTTTAAGGGAACTACTTTTGTTTGGTTTTGACCTCTTTCTTGTTGTGTTTCAAACCAGGTTATGAAATCAGTGTTTGTAAAATTTAGTTGAAAGTTTTAAAAAGCAAAATTTATTTTGAATTAAATAAGGTGTGGCAACAGCTCACGAGGCTTCTATTTAGCAGAAATGGTACACATATCTATGTGAATGGGGCTTAGTCTCAAAAATGTGTCTCATTCAGGACTATTAGCCACTCTCATAAACTCCTTCAGGGGAGACAAGAAAGGGCATAGGCACTGACTTCCTCTCTACCCGGGGAGTGCTCGACCCCCCCCCCCTTCCCTCCACGCCCCCCCCCCCGCCCCGCCTCTTCCCGCCCCTGCTCCACCCCCCCCACCTCTTCCTGCCCCCTCCCCTGAGTATGCTCCATCCTGGGTCCTCCCCCTCCCTCCCAGTGCCTCCTGCATGGTGCTGAACAGCTGTTCAGGAAGAGCTGTGAGGGAGGGGGCGGAGCTGATCAGTGGGGCATCCGGTGGATGGGAGGCACTGGGGTTACAGGGAGGAGCTTGGCTGCCAGTGGGTGCTAAGCACCTGCTAATTTTTTTCAGTGGGTGCTCCAGCCCTGGAGTCAGCACCTATGAGAAGGAGTGGCAAATTCATGAAACTAGTGGTACATCATTCTAGCCTACACTAATCGTGAATCTCTAAACATAAACACTCACCTTATAGAACAACAACAGCTTTTGTTTTATTTTCAAAGTGTGATTCCAGCTTTGAAATGGCATATCCTCCTGGCCAGAAATGAGGAAATTTGGATGGACTGCTGTGTTGACATTCCTGTTTTGATACCTTATCCTTTATCACTCACAATAAATGCATTTACATGATCATTTGGCTGGCTACATTCTTGTTCATGTGTTAAAATTGGCATTTTGCTTGACCGCAAGGTGTTAAGTCAATTTTACTAGGGCACAAGTGCCAAAAATGGGCAGCCTATGCACTGGTGAAAATGTCATCTCTTCTGCAGAAACCCCATCTTTTGTGAAAGTATTTCCTTAGAGATATCCTATCTCTTTACACTTGTTTGCGGTCCTTAGATACTACCATAACAGAAATAAAAACAATTAGCAGCGACCACTGCAAACTTTGGCTTTAGTCTCTCTGTGTCCTAGTTCCCCAATTGAAAACACTTACTCTATTCCACTGGGGTTTTGTGAGGATAAATTAAAGTAGGTGATATTTCCAGATACTACACTGATAGGCACAATAGAAAAGCCAATAAATAAATAGATAGATAGATAGTGTTTGTCTGCTTGAAAACAATGGGAAATAGAGGCATATCACGAAAATATTGACTGGCTTTCGAATACAGCAGCTATGGTTATATATATATATATATGATATGATATGATACGAGATGGTACAAAACATTCAGATATCCATCCCAAAGTCATCCATTTCACCCTCACCCATGACAATTTTACATTCAACAACAAACACTTTGTCCAAACCATGGGAACAGCCACCAAGCAGATTTCAAACCTGCAGCCATATCTCCACTGCTATGATGATCAATACCCGCACAACATACCTTTCAAAATTCATGGGTCCTACACATGCCTATCACAACATGTGGTGTACCTCATTCAGTGCACTAAATGCCCCAACAACAACTATTTGGGTGAAATGAGACCATCACTATACTCTAGAATGAACTCGCATAGAAAAATGAAGAAAGACAAAAGTACTGTGTCACCTGTGGATGGACAATCACTCCATATCTGACCTATCAGTCCTCATCTTCAAAGGAAACCTGCACACCTTCAAGACAAACCTGGGAACTTAAATTCATGACTCTGCTAAACACCAAAAATCATGGACTTAATAAAGACACTGGATTTATGGCTCATTACAACAATCCGTAACCCACTAAAACCTCCTATTACTGTAGAGATCAAGGCCGACCGAAGGCCAAATGTTAACCTTAGTCCTAGGCTCTCACTTCACTTCATTCTTATATCTCACTCACTGACTGGTGATACCCCGCCCCTTATATACTTGGGAGGGCATGACTGACAACATTCTAGACGGTTCAGGGAAAATTTAGTTCTCAGAAAGTCTGGGAGGTTCCAGGAGATTCTACCCAGGTCCAGAACATTCTTGAAGGTTATGAAAAAATGAAGCCACATACAGAATACCTGAAACTTCAAACATTCTATTTTCCCTTTTTTCACTAACAACAAAAGCAGCACCCTGAGCCCAGCGCCTCCCAAACCCAGCACCCCAAGTAGTCATCTGGGTCATGTGCCCCTGAATCCGGCCCTGGAGAGATGTTAACTCTCCATTTCACCTTGAATGGCCTCTTGCAACCTGTGTTAACTCCTTATCTGTTCCAACTCTGAATACCTTTCCCAGACTTGAAAAACTCTGTGTAAGTTCCAAAGCTTGTCTTTTTCACCAATATAAATTGGCCCAATAAAAGATATTACTTCACCCACCTTGTCTCTCTATATTTTCTTTTGTAGCTTTTAAGCTGTAACTTTCCTGTCATTTCCATTATTAATTCTGATGATGAAATGCCAGACATTTTCTTTGCATTACCTGTTTTTTAAAAGGTTAATTTCTTGAGTTGTTTTAAATGTTGAGGAGGAAAAAATGATGACTGGGGGCTGGATTGTGCCACCCAGACTCATAATGAATAATAAACCTTACCTCACATATAGTCCTATTGATCTCAATGGAACCTGTATGGAATAAGGTACCAGTCAGCATAAATAAAGGTGGCAGAATATCACCCTAGGTGTGAAATAGATGATATATAAAGTGAGGCTCTTTTCAAGTAAGCATTGCTTGATGATTCACTTATGAACAACCTTTTCTTTAAATGCCAACTTGGATTAAAACTCAGTCAAGAAACGCAGCAAGAAAAATTAGCTTTGTGGGCTGAAGCAAGTCTCCAGCAAACAAAGGTACTGAGCAATCTGCAGTCTTTGTTCACCAACGGTCAAAGATTATACAAACAGGAAGGCAGAATTATATTTTTACTCTAAAAGAGATAGTCTGAATCCTCCGGTTAGTTTGAAGGACATTGGCTTAATAGCGCCAATTGCAGGCAAGTTACACACAGACTGTCAGCTAAAGAGAGCTTTTCAGTCTTCAATGTTGTCAATCCCTCACTTTTCATAAGCAGTAAGGAAAAAAAAGAAAGAAAAGAAAAGAAAAGATGGCAGAGTTCCAATATACAGCAGCAAGTTTGACTATCAAGCATGTGCCACTGCAGTAAAAAGTACAGAATAGCACTCATCAGATCGGTCCACGCTTATATTACCCCTGAAATGTGGGATTGACTTTTGCTCAAATGGTTGAATGTAGTATGTGCAGTGCTTTCCATAGTATTTCTATCTAGCTATATTACACACAAAGGCAAATTTAAAAACGAAAAAGCAAACAAAATCCAACACAATAGTTCACTGTTTCATTCAGGGCTGATTGTCCATACAATGTATTGCAGGTTTTTTTAATTGATGGTCTTTGCAGCATTGACCTGTCATAAATAGATAGCTCAGCCTGTTTGCTCTGAAGTAATCTGCATACATATTTTATCAAGTCACCTTTAAAACTGCTGAAACTTCTATGTCCTTCGGCGGCATGCCTGCGGGAGGTCTGCCGGTCCCGCCGTTTCAGCGGCAATTCGGCGGCGGGTACGCCGAATCTGCGGGACCGGCGGACCTCCTGCAGGCACGTCGCCGAATCCGTGTTACCAGTGGACCTCCCGCAGGTGAGCCGCCGAAAGCCGCCAGACTGCTGTGCTTGGGGTGGCAAAATACATAGAGCCACCCCTGCTCCTCACTGTCTGCTGCTCCTCACAGGCCCTGTCTAAACCCCTGAACCACAGAGTAGAAGCCATTTTGAGGGCCTGGCTTCAATCTAATTGAAAACAACGGGAGGTGACAGCCAACTTTATTAAGGGCAGCCTCACTGTCACATGCGGATAGATTGTAGGGAACTGGCAGCTACCTTGATGGCTTCAGATCCATTGACCATAATAAGTAAGGCTACAATTTTTGCATGGAATTTTTAAGTAAATTTCATGGCAGAGATGCAGGAAAAAATAATAAGAAAGGTCACCAAATAATGTTGTTTTCACTGATAGGTGAGGCCCAGAAGGGATGGAGGGCGGAGAGTGACGCTCATCCCACAGCAGCGACTCCTGTCCTGCAGGGCTGAGCATGGCTCCCTGCTCCGGGCATTGCAACTTGATACCACTCAGAGTTGGCCCATTTACCCTTCTATAGATGCAGATGGAGGGGAGGGATGGCCAAACCTAAGTGGCACTGTGACCCTGTGGGCCAAGTTGCAATGCCACTCAATTTGGGGGCCTAATCAAAGGTGTTTTTAAGGCCATTTCCAAATTTTCACAGATTTCCTTCAAATTCGTGATTTCCATGACCAGTATGACAAAATTATAACGCTAGTAATAGGGGATAGTGACCATTTTGAATAAGGGGAAATTCATGAGCTGACAGCCTTTCATCATGTTTTCATGAGACAAGAAAAAAAACACCACCACCACCACAACACCCCAAATCACTAGAGTCATGATGAAATCACAAGAGTTGGCAATACTGCTTGTGGACCCAAACACAGCGACCAGCTGAATGTCCAGAAGGGGAACACGGACAGGGCCATGACTCATACAAAAGTATATAGACACTGTCCTTCTTCAGAGTTGCATGGGAACTAGCCAGACATCATGCAGAGATTTCACTAGGCATCATGTAGCTATATACTATGCAACTTGAAAGAAGTACAATAGCTGTATTATATTTTTGTATGATACTTTAATGGCTTTATTAGAAAGACACCATTAAGCAAAGAATTATTTTACACCTTTCATGGAAACTAAAAAAAAATAAAAAGGAGAAAATAGTACAGTGAGCACAGTTTATTCAGGTTCATCCACGTAGAGCACTTCATTTTCTTCTGAAAGACATTTATTGTGATGAGTGTCTCATCAATGACCAAGTGTTATTACCTCAACAATCGTGTCTGGTACAGATTTCTGCAGGTTTGGTTTCAAAGTTCAAAAAATGATCATTTACCATTCCTAGTGGATAGGTTTTCTTCTATGCCCTGTGATGCATGTTCTGTCATGCGTGCAATGTTGGCAAGAGTAGCTATCCACATTTCATAAAATTCCTTCTGTTTTCATTCTTTCCTTGTCATCTTTGACTTTAAATTTTGCTTTTTCAGTCTGGTCTTTTAGCTCATACTTGTTAACTATATAATCATTTATTATAATAATGCATCCCTACACCTTTTCAAGGCTGGCAGATTTTTTACCCATTATATGCTATTAGAATCTAGAACATTATAATACCACTTTAATAATTAAAATGCACCTTTTGTTTTGAATTTCCATGCTGCCTCCGACTTATATGTCCTTATGTTTGATTTGTGTTGGCCCTTTTCAATTTTTGCTGTGAATATTACACTCACTCTATAACTCTTTCTTACTGCCAAGAGTTCAAGTAGTAGCTTAATCACTTAAATTAACTACTAGGTTTTTTTAAATTCATTTTTAATTATTACATGCGTTGTGAAATTTAATCTGGCAGATCAGTTAATACAGCAGATTAAAATCCATAGAGTAGTTATTGCAAGCTTCCTGTTTATTACATCTTTCAGTTTTTTATCTATTTAACATGGTTTCCTCCACTGCTGCTTGTCAATTTTAGAGTGAAGATCTTTTAAATATGTCCCTATAATGGCACCTTATTTATTCTGTTGCTATGTATTCAGTAAAAAGAAATTGAATTCAATGGCAAAATATTGTATTTGACTTCAGTGGGAAAGGATTTGACTCCAAGTGACCACTGCAAAGTCAATTTAATACTATGATATTGCCAGATCTGATTACACTTTGGTTTTAATTCATTTAACCATTCTATTTTAATTAAAATGTATTTGAATGTTTAAATAGTCAGTACTAGCAAATCTATACTTTGGAGGATCACATGTAGAATGTAATTCTGCCTCACACCATGGAGCCTGATAATTCTTGTCCTAAGATACTAATTACAGAACACTGCATAGAGACACTGATTGTTATTTAATCCAGAAGGAGGCATAGGAAGTTTGTCAGAGCAACAAGATGATTCCCTATTGTGGCCGCCTCGGACCCTGCTTGTGCCTGCCTCCTGCATCCAGCCCTGTTCCTGGTTCCTGCTCCACTCCTGGATCCTGCCTCACCCCTGCCTTCAATCCTGCTCCCACTGTGCTCCTGCTTCATGCTGGATCCTTGCCTCTCCTCCAGTTACTGCCCTTACACCTCACCTCTAATCATCAGTTACCAGTCCTGGCTTTGACCCCAGCCTCAGACTTCTGACTCCGGCTTGTTCCTTGTCTCTGCCGTTTGGTATCTGACCTTGGCTCTGACCCTCAGCTTTGATTCCTGATTCTGACTCTGGCTTGACCCCTGGCTCTGGTGACTGGCAGTTGACTCTGGTGATGACCGTTGGCTTCTTTCCCCTACCTGGATGCCTGCTCCACCCACTAGATCTGACTCCTGCTCTGAATACAAGGCCAGACTGCCTAGATCTCAGTCCATAACACTAGGGTGTTTGCGCTGACTCATTACTGTGGCATCTGAGCATGTGTATATTTAGTGTAATATTTTAGACACAAGCAAGTTCTACTAATTTAGTTTATCCATGTAAATTTATACATTTTCAATCAACTACACAAACAAATGTAATACCTTTGTCATATGTTACCTATATGGAGATCATTAATATCTTATGGGGTTAAAGTCATAGGCTAAATTCAAGACCTTTTTGCAAATCTGGAGAAAATTATCTTTGATGAGACATGAGATGACCTTCAAGTCCTAATAGTCTTGGAGGAGTTCAAAGGTGAGCATTTTTGCATTCAGAACACCTACATTTTATTGATTTATAACACCTCTCCAGGAAACATCAGAGTGCCGTACAAACTCCACATACTATGCACTTGATTCACTTCAAATATAACATCAAGTGCCAGAAGCTGTATTTTTACTCGGTGTATGGAAAGAATCCAATATTTGCATTGCTACTTCCTTCCATTAATCCTTGTAGACTAACATATCTTATTGTTACTTAATGTCAGAAGACAATTAGCCCATCAACCCAACATGTAATAGATATTCAACGACAAAAAGAGTAACCTCAGAAAAAATTCCCTAGCTATTTCTTTCTTTTAATCCATTGCCTAACTGCCAAGCCTAATTCTTGTTTTTCTTTGTGCATTTTTGTATCCCTCTTTGTCATTTCATTTGTTCTGCCAAGATAAAAAGCAAACAAATTAATTCCAGAAAATATATTACTTACAATCTAGCCAGACATATGCAAAAACCCAGCATCTGAGGTCTCAGTTACCCTTGGAAAGTATTTCTGGTTTTTCTTGGCTCACCACCAGGAGCTGGGCTGCCCCCTCCTCAGCTCCCCACCGGGAATGGAGCAGCCGCACTGGGCTTCTTTGCTCCCCGCTGGGAATGGGGCAGTCGACTGGACTCCCTGCTGGGAGCCCAGCTGCCCCACTGGGCTCTCGGCTCTCCACCGGGAGCACGGCAGCTGACTAGACTCTGGGTGCCAAGCTCCCCGCTGTGTGCACCTATGCTCTCTGTGGTGAGCTGAGAACCCAGGGGGGGTTGGGGGCAGTTGGGCTCTTGGCAGGGAGATCCGTGCCCAGAGTCCAGAAAGAAACAGACACCTGTGTTAGAAACACTGGCCATGCAATGCAATTAATAGCTAAGTTTGTGTCCTTCAAGAGAAATAGTCACAAAAGAAAAACTGTGAAATGAGAATGCTAACACAGGACTGCAAAATACGCAATTTCTTTCTTTCCATATGTATTTATTATAATGCTGCAGTACTCCATAGGGGCCTGAATCCAGGATCAGGGCCCTACTGTACTAGGTACTGCACAAACACACAGTCCCTGTCCTGAACAGCTTATTTTCTAAGTAGTGTATACAACCTATATTGTCCATAGAATTACCACTAAGAACTGTACTATTACATACTATTCTGAACATACATAGTGTGAAATAAAAGGGATTAAATGAGATTTGAAGAGTGTATGGTATACACTGGTACTTTACTGTCAAAATACACTAAAGCCATTATGGTCTCTATTATATAGAATTCAGATTTGAGTAACTGTATCTTTAAAAGTGTTTCCTTAGCTGAAGCCTAGCCTCTTCATGGTATACAATGGGTTTGATATTAACCTAAGGGTGAAATTCACTCCTATACTGAGGCCAGCACAAGGCCTATGTGCCATTTAAGTCCCAAGCAGTACATAGGTCTTGAGCTAGCCCTACATGCAGGGGTGGATTTCATACTCAATGCATATTGAGGGTATTGTGTTGTGGGTATTGTGTTGATTCAAGAACATGCATTACTTATGCTTCCCCTTTGGAGTCTTTACTTTTTGCTAGAATAGACTGGTTTTCCTGGGGTACTGGTCTGTCTGGGTTTATTGTTTTAATTTTGCAGAGTCCCAAAATGCCAGGAGAAGAGCACTTTAGAAGTTACAATATATTATTTGCTTATTTTAAGGGCTGATTAATAGTTTATTAAGGTGTTCTTTTAAAATGCTTTGATACACTATACCAGTTGCTGGGAATGTGAATTAAGCTTGTTACGATCCTGAGATATGTGGGCCTGCATAATTGCATATCTTGTTAATTCAGCTACTGTACAGGCCCACGGTGGTTCCGACAAACTGTGAAACCTGCAGCAGCAGCAGGAGGTCCCCCCTATAAAAGTTCACCACACAGAGCTCAAGGAGAAGGAGCTGTGTGTGCACCTTGGGTAGTGGAAATGCTTATGAGAGGGTGCTGCAGGGCCATACATCAAGCATGCTGTGATACCTCAGGTTAATCTCATCTCCAATCCAAAGAAATAGGTCAGCAATACTGAACTTAATGCATGAGAATATATGAGTTGGAATTTACTGAGAGTCATATTCTACTACGGAGCTGGGTTGAGGTGCCAGGGTGATGTCACCAAAAGAGTGTCCTACCTTAGCTGCTCTTTGTATCAGCCTAGAGATGAGGTCAAGGTCTGAAGAACCCCTTCTGCTGTCTGTCAGACTAGCAGGCTGGAGAGGGGCCTGTCAGCTCTCCTTCCTAGGAGAGAGTATGGAAACCCATGGCTTGGAATGAATGTGTCACTACTGGGCTGCTGGTGAGTGTTAAATATGTGCCCTTGATGCCAACAAGCCATTTGCTGTTGCTGAGGTGCCTCTCTTGCCATCAACAGGGCCAGGAAATTGTGGTGATTGAGATAGGAGTTATGATGGTGACTTTTAGCCTCTCTGTTAGTGGGTCAGAGTACAATGTCAGCACTGCCATTCAGGCAGTAACTGCAAACTCATTCATTTTTATTAGACTACAATAAGTTGCTGGGTAGCAGTCACCTCTGAGAGATGAACATTACTTCATAACCTTCCTTTCAAATTGTCCCTTCCTGAGGTTCTATGCAAAGAGAGGATTAGTCTAATGCCTCAAGTGCATACTATTTTAGGGATTTGTTCAGAATCTTGACATGCCGGAATCAGATTAATCAGGAAATTGATTTTAAAAATTTTTATCGGAAAGAAACACAATTTTATCTCCTAAGGAAGAATGAGAGGGCTGAGTTGGTGGGCTGCTAGGATTCAAACCTATGGTAGCATGGGTACCAGATATTACAAACCTGACACTTCAACCACTAAACTATCCCCTCTGGCAAATCTTATAGATTTGAACATCGATGGCTCACTATCCTTATTGGTGTATCAAAAAATAGTCCAGGAAGACTTTGTTTTCTTGATGGTTCTTTGTTAAACAAATCATACCAACTAATCACACCATAGGAAACAGTTTAGTCCTTGAAACAGTGGTCTTTCAGAATTACAACAGAGGAAGGAAGAACTAGATTAAGCGAAATATGTAGTCGAACGTTGCATCCTTATTTGCTCAATGAATCATTTCGTGTTCAGTTCTATCATGGACTTCGATCTGGGTGTAATCCAATTATAAAATCCATGCTAAAACCTTGCGTTTATGCACCATTAAGGCTGAGAAATGCCATGCATGTATATGATTGCATAAGAAATTCCATTTTGTATATCATCCACTGTTTTATTATTTCACTCAATCTTGACTTGTCAAATTTCCAATCTTCTGAGTGCTAAATTTCTTTTTCATACTCAAATAACTAAAATATGGCTGAACTGATTTAGTAAAACATTTTTAAAAAAATCATGTTTGTGCTAAGATCACCCAGAGAAAATTTCATCCCCTTAGGAATTTGTTTGAGCAAGTTATGGGCAACTGAGAAAGGGGAGGTAGAACAGTAATCAGACCACAACCTTACTGACAGGGTGCACAGTTCATGCTCATTATAACGTGTTATAAGGTATCAAATAAATCACTCCCACTGGCCTATCTAACCTCTAAAATCTGGGGTAAAAGAGGGAGGCTGAGGGCTGGTCTATTCAAAAATTAACACCGTGGCCCAGATTCTCAGGTGCTGTGCACCCGCTTTGTGCTATACGTCTGGCATAATCTAGCTCTTAAGCAGGTTTAACTGGACCAGCAGGACCACCCTGTTGAAAAGGTTGTCCTCTGATGGTGCAGAACTGACCTATGATATGATCTCCTGATTGTCAACATGGTAGAGGAAGGGGTGTGTGGCCAGCCCACCAATGTGCTGTATGCTGATCCTTGGTTGTTTTCTTCTTCTTGTAGTCACTGCAGCCTGGTATAAATCAGAGCCAATCTCAAGCTGTTTTAACTCAGCACTGGGGGGCTGACCTGCATGGAGGTGCAGTGGCATCAGGACGTGTAAGGGAGTGCGTTAAGACAGATTTGCACACAAACCACTGACTTGGGCTTGGTGCAGTTTTAGCTACATCCCAGGCTCTAGCTCTTTATCTGCCTTATAAAAACAGAATTTGTGCTGTTCTTTGATACTAATTCACATTCTGTGCCCTTTGAAGGATAATGCTAAGCAGCACTAAAAGCCTTTCTGTGGGGCAGATAATTGGGTAGACTTATTACCTTAAAGAAAGCAGACAGATCAGTTCATGTCTCTAGAGGGAGAGATTAAAAACCTGGAAAGCTATAAAATATCCTCATCAAAGAGAATACATTAAAGGAAAGGGGGAAATATCCCCAATGCTTCTATATACCATGGTGAAAGCTTTGTTTTGTTTTTTTAAACTTGAAGTACCATTTGTTAGAACAAAACAAGTATTTGTTGCCAATGGCAGGAGAATAGAACAATACATACATTTGAAAGCAAGAGCTAGATGACAGTATCAGTACAATAATAGTTAACACTGCAGTTCTGAGTTATGCTCATCCTGTTTACTTTCAGGTTAGTTCTACTTTGTCCTATGCTATTGGGCAGGGGACAATTGTAAGTTATATATGTCTAGAGTAGAGGGTAGTAGCATTTCCTTCTATGGTTCTCAGAGCATTGTGAATAGAGGTGTGCATATTTTTTTCAACCAACATTTTTTTAGTGAAAAAAATGCAGATTTGGTAACCCTGAGCAATTTTGCAAATCCGTCTCAGTTTCGCTGAAATGTTCATTTAGAACAAAAACATTCTGAAAATTTTTTAAATGTTTCATTTTGACATTTTTAAACAAAAGTTTTCAAATTTTTGTTCAAAATGATGTTTCATTTTGAAATCTTTTAATTTAATAAAAAACCCCCACAAAATATTTAAAAATACTCAAAATCAAAACATGTAGTTTGAACCAAAACATTTCCTCCCCCCCTTTTCGATTAGCTTAACATTTTTGTATTTGGTCCAACCCAAAATTAATGATTTTTTTTTTTTTTACTTTTCAAAATTGCCAGTGGACTGAAAGACTCATTCTTTGCCCAGTTCTAAGTACAAATATAAAGAATGATATGCTCTCTTTATAAAAATGATGTTTGGGTTTCTGTCAAAACAATGATAAGGAACATCCTAAAACTGATATAATCCTCCACCAGCAAAAGACCCCTACCTATCTCATAGAAACATATAGAGCCAAAAGCATACAAGGATGCTGAATACAAATGCTGTGGGGTTAAGTATGTTCAGGCCTTGGGAGATTCACTTATGAAGCTGTGGTTTATTTCTCTGAGCAATTCTCAAGCTGTTTTCAAAATGTATGTGTCACTTCATTTTCTCTTCTTTGTACTGCTTTGGGCTCTAAGATATCTCCTATTCCAGCTGAACTTGAGCTTATAGTAAGCCATCAATTTTAGCTAAACTCACTCCCAGAATTAAATGCCAAGAATACTTAGCTAACATGCTCTTCATCAAAAGAGATCATTGAGAATGATCCTAATAATTCTCTCTCCTTTGTAGAGGTATTAGGATCTAAAAGTATTAAATAGCAATTACCATATTATCCAGGATGTAAATTGCTGCGATTTTAATTTATGAATAGGGTACATTTTTAAATATGGCAAAAACATATAGCCCTTTTAATTGAGCAAGTATTATAAACTACTTGGGATTGTATGCTTCTTAAATGTTATTACAGAGAACTTAAATATTTGGAATTACAGCAGAGACTGCCAGAAGGGTGACATTTTTAAAGCACTACACAGAATTTTAGAATCATGATTCCTAAACGTTTTAAAGGGAGGTGGGTGGCTTATTGGTTACTGTGAAGCTGATGATCTAAAATCTATATAAATTTTGCATGTAAACAAGAGCCATCATCAACTACACCAAAGCAATATATTGATTTGCAGGACATAGCAAATGCTACCATGTAGCCTGATGCAGCAAAAACTCTCAGGAGTAACTTCATACACATGCCTGTTTCAGAATTGAGCCCTAACTTTTGAAATTATTTGCTCAGTGACCATTTAATTTGTAACAATCTGAGCTGCTGATATAGACATATAATAATCAAACCAGAGTCCACTGAAGCAATATGCAGACTCCCATTGACTTCAATGAGCTTTGGGGCAGACCCATAGTTTGAATTTGATACCCCATGCTAGCAATATGCAATTCCTGTAGCAGGGCAAGATCCTTGCTCAATCCTTTGTTATCATCTCTTCCAGCATGGAGAACAATTTTTACATATGTTTGTTATATATTTCATAAACTTTATTGACTATGGACTTTTTTCTACTTTTAATTTACTGAGAAAATTCCCCTTTAGTGTTGACAGAATTTCCACATTTGGAAAGAAGTTGAGAATATATCTGTATAATAAGCACTACATATTAAATATTGTCTGTTTAAAATACACCAGCATTTTTAATGAATTGAAATGTACATGAGATAGACAGTATGTCTTACCAGATGGTTTAATTAAGATAAAAGCCAAGCAGTTGTGCTCTTCAAAAAATTGTATCATCAGGGCTTGAAAAATGTATCAAACCCCTACTAACTATGTGACTAAAGCCTCTAATCAGAGTCTAATACAGGGGTCGGCAACCTTTCAGAAGTGGTGTGCCAAGTCTTCATTTATTCACTCTCATTTAAGGTTTTGTGTGCCAGTAATACATTTTAACGTTTTTAGAAGGCCTCTTTCTATAAGTCTATAATATATAACTAAACTATAGTTGTATGTAAAGTAAATAAGGTTTTTAAAATGTTTAAGAAGCTTCATTTAAAATTAAATTAAAATGCAGAGCCCCCTGGACTGGTGGCCAGGACCTGGGCAGTGTGAGTGCCACTGAAAATCAGCTCACTTGCCGCCTTCGGCACGCGTGCCATAGGTTGCCTACCGCTGGTCTAATACAAGAGGAGAGGGAGGCTCACACCAGATAAATTTTGGGGGAGAACTATGGTGAGTTACCCACTCTCAGCACCAGATGCTAGAAAAGAGTTCTGTTACTGAGCTTTGCTTGGGGGCTCCATCTCTCCTATCAGCCTGATATATTGCAAGCCCCCCTCCGATTAATGGAAAGGAGAAGGAGCTGTGTTTCCCAATCCCGTAGCTACATGATGGGGGAGGAGGAAATCTACTTCTCTCCAACCTCCATGATTGGGGTCATCCTCCCCTCTAAATTCCTCTTCTGCTGCTCATCACTTTCTCAAGCATAAGCAGCATGACAGCTGACAAGATTATTAGATTAGTGATGCTTCAAAGTCTTGGTGACTTCACTCAACTGCTGCCTGGAAAAGCTATGAGAAGTTACCCAGGCACTGGAGCCATCTGCAGACTCAGGACGACAGCATTGCATGAGTACATATAGGAAAGGGCTGGAAGCTTAATTTCTTTTTTTAGATTAAATCTTAAATTCTGTAGATATAGACTGGCTTAGCCCTCCTCTCCCCACTGACCAGGAAAAGCTTTCAACTTGCAATAAGTGAATGGATTTTTCAAACCTCTGTGCCACATATGTCAAATATGTGTACATTTTGTAAAACTGAAGCAAGATTTAAGGAAATGTTTCCTGTAAATGCTTCTCTATTATTTCATTATCTGTTCATTCAAAATGTCCACTACCTAATAAATACAGGGTCACTCATGTCGGTTTTATTAAGAACCTTAAGCATAAAACAGTCTTCTAAGGATCTCTGAATTTTGCTGCACTGAGACTTGTGCCATTCATAGTTGTTATAAATTAACCACTAGTCTAAATGCTCATGCCCCTTTGAGGTGGTCCATTCGTACAATGCTGAATACAAGAGCCCTGATACTGCAGTTGGATTTGTATGAATCATACATTATACCACTGTATGTCTCAACTGATTCCGGGTGGGTGCAAACATTCATCTACACAAGGGGTTCTCAAACTGCGGGTCGGGACCCCTCAGGGGGTCGCAAGGTTATTACATGGGAAGCCGCAAGTTGTCAGCCTCCACCCCAAACCCCGCTTTGCCTCCAGCATTTATAATGGTGTTAAATATATAAAAAAGTGTTTTAATGTACAGATGCTCCCCAGGTTATGCAAACCCGATTTACACAAACCCGCACTTACGGAAAAACTTCGGAGCAGAAAGCTTGCGTAAGTCAGGGAGCGTCTGTATGGGGGGGGGTCACACTCAGAGGCTTGCTGTGTGAAAGGGGTCACCAGTACAAAAGTCTGAGAACCCCTGAGCTACACAAATCCCTTTTGCAGGACAAGGGCCTAGCAGACCATGTTTCTTAGGGCTGGTCTACACTGTGTGTGTGTGTGGGGGAATCGATCTAAGATACGCTACTTCAGCTACATGAATAGCGTAGCTGAAGTCGAAGTATCTTAAATCGATTTACCTTGGGTCCTCACGGCGCGGGATCGACGGCCGTGGCTCCCCCGTCGACTCTGCTACCGCCGCTCGCTCCGGTGGAGTTCCGGAGTCGACGAGGAGCGCATTCGGGGATTGATATATCGATCCCCGATAAATTGATCGCTACCCGCCGATACGGCGGGTAGTCTGGACGTACCCTTAGAGAACTGAGGTTTCTGAGAGCCTTGTGTTACTGGCTAATGAACAATAGGGTATTTAAAACGTGGAAGCATGACTGGTAATCCAGTCCAACATCAGTGAGCATGGTATTGTGGTATGAGCAGTATCAGTAAGCATGAGAAGAAACAGACTGGTCAGAAAGGCCAGGACTCTTAACCGCCTGCATTTTAAAAGCTACACAGTGAGGTTCTCAGAGCTGGCACACATCAGCATACTTCTTTTGAAGTCAAGGGAAGTACTCTGATTTACTTCAGATGAGGATCTGGCCCACAGCTTATATATTTTAATCCTATTGTACTACCTGCCTTCTCCCTCCCCATTGATCTCATCATATTACAAATGATCAAAAATGCAGCAAACTGGGTTTTCAAGGAGTGAGGAGTTCTTTAAACATGTTATTTCTTTTTTGTATAAAAAGTACTGAAAAATATAGCTGTCTATGAATTTAGTTCCCTCTTCCCCTCCACCCCAGAGTACCCAAGGTTTGTGTTATTTGTATCTATTCATTTCAAATCTGTACCCTTACTTTCTGTTCAGCTAAGACTTATACTGCATGCACCTAGCATTCCTTGTTGGCTTACTTACAAAAGGTTGACATCGGCTCAGGAGAGAAAAGCTTTTCTGTGTTCCTGCTGGCTGCCTTAAAGGCAAAATGGTAAACAAGAATTTAAAAAATGACATTACAGAATGGTGATACCAAGATACTTAGTAATGATTCTAGCCAAGTGAGGAAAAACAAACACAATTATCTCACTCTTTAGTACAGAGGCAAATTTGATGAGCAGTTTAGGATATATGGTCATGATACCTCCAATGCTTGGAAGTGTATTTCCTGCTAGACTTCTGAATAGAAAATATGTGTAATACAACTATTTCTACCGTTGCACTTCATTCAGAAAAATCAGAGGCATGGTTGGACTGAATGGAGTTATCGGACTACAAAATGTGAAATACAAATGCATCATTATATTCTTCATAACCACTGGTATGGATTAACAGAGTTCATTTACTAAGCAACCCTGAAACTAAAATTAGATTAACTATATGTATATTAAGGAAAGGGGGGGGAGAGAGAGTGAGAGAGCTTGTGAACTCCTTGCCTGAGGAGGTTGTGAAGGCTAGGAGTTCTAGCCTGGGAGGGAGTTTGGGTGCAGGAGGGGGTTCTGATCTGGGGCAGGGGGCTGGGGTGCGGAAGGGGGTGTGAGGTGTAGGCTCTGGCCGGGAGGCGCTTACTACAGGTGGCTCCAAGCCAGCGGCGTAGTAGGGCTCAGGCAGGCTGCCTGCATGCCATAGCCCCATGCCACTCCCAGAAGCGGCTGCAGCTGCCTGCTGCTGGCACATATTTGCACGCCCTTTGGGGGAGGGGAACAGTGGGTCTTAGTGCGCTGCCTGTGCCCACAAGCACTGCCCCAGCATCTCCCATTGGCCAGTTTCCAGCTGTGAAAACGGTGCAGGGGCGGGGGCAGTGCGCGGAGCTACCTCCCCCCAGCCAGGGGCCACAGAGATGTGCCAGCAGCCGTCCGCTTCTGGGAGTGGTGTGGGGCTACGGCAGGCAGGCAGCTTGCCAGAGTGCCCCGCTGCGCCTCAGGACTGTTAGCGGCCTGGAGTTCGTGAGAGGGCAGCCAAAGAGCCTGGTGGGCCAAACAGAAAAGTTAGGCGGGCTGTATTTTGCCCACCCTGAGCTATGCTATTCTCAGTGGTGGCAGATGACAGAACAAGGAGCAATGGTCTCAAGTTGCAGTGGGGGAGGTCTAGGTTGGATATTAGGAAAAACTATTTCACTAGGAGGCTGGTGAAGCACTGGAATGGGTTACCTAGGGAGGTGGTGGAATCTCCATCCTTAGAGCTTTAGAAGGCCTGGCTTGATAAAGCCCTGGCTGGGATGATTTAGTTGGTGTTGGTCCTGCTTTGAGCAGAGGGTTGGCCTCCTGAGGTCTCTTCCAACCCTAATCTTCTATGATTCTATGAAATGGGCCCAGTAATGAGAAGGGTTTTTACTTCATCCTACGTGGGGCTTGGGAAGAGAAGGCATCTTACTTTTTCCCCAAACTGGCTCAACTCATCCCTAATTAAAAGTTTTCAAAAACTAATTTGCTTCTGTTTCACAACAGTTAGGGGATCTGTTCTCCTCTCCAAACTCTCGTAATTGGCATTCGTGTCAGAGAGAATTATGCACATTGTGGCACGAGAAGTGTGCAATCGTTTAAATATCCATCATCTATGGTCACAACTGTTGATTCCACTGCTGCAGAAAGCAGTGCTGCATCACTATTATGATTAAAAACATACTATGTTCTCAATAAAAATGGAGCATCACTCTACTGCAATTAGCTTTCTGTATATCACTGCTCTACAGCCAAAATGCTTCTGAAATAAATGTAGTCAAACGTTACTAATTCTGGGTCACTGAGAATGAAAATGATGCTTAAAATTGTTGATTGGCTCTAGTTTTCAAGATATG
>NW_020664439.1:29055836-29175456 GCF_002925995.2 Terrapene triunguis | reverse complement strand
CCTGCCCCATCCAACCACCCCTTCTCTCTGTCCCCTGACTGCCCCCCACTGCCCCATCCAACCCCTGCTCCTTCCTGACTGCCCCCCCCGGGACCCTTGCCCCCATTCAATCCCCCTGTTCTCGGCCCTCTGACCGCCCCGACCCCTATCCACTCCCCCACCCCCGACCATCCCCCCGAACTCCCCTGCCCTCTATCCAACCCCCCTCCCCCGCTCCCTGCCCCCTTACCGCGCTGCCTGGAGGTGGCTGGCGGCGCTACAGCCGCGCCGCTCAGCTGGAGCCGGGCCAGGCCGCAGCCACCGCACATGGAGCACTGGTGGCTGGCGGCACTACAGCCGCGCCGCTTGGCTGGAGCCAGGCTGCGCCGCTCGGCTGGAGCGGCGGGTCAGGCCGAGCTTGCAGGCCGCCGCCCAGAGCATGCACTGGCAGCGGGGGGAGCTGAAGCTGCGGTGGAGGGGGAACAGCCGGGGACTAGCCTCCCCGGCCGGGAGCTCAGGGGCTAGGCAGGAGGGTCTCGTGGGCCACCGTAGTGGATGACCACCCCGCTCCGCCCCAAGAGCCAGAGGAACCTGCCGGGGGGGCGAGGTGGGGAGTCCCAGCGGTGCTTACCTGGGGTGGCTCCCGGGAAGCATCCGGCAGGTCCCTCTGGCTCCTAAGGGCGGGGTAGAGTAGCTGGAGGGGAGCAGGGGGTTACCTGCCGCGGCGCGGGTGGCCCTCCTTGCGCTGCCCTGCCCCAGCTCACCTCCGCTCAGTCTCCGCCTCCCTGGGTGGGCCTGAGCGCGAAGACGCCGCTTGCTTCTCAGCCCTCCCAGGCTTCCTGCGTGAACATCTGATGCACGGGAAGCGGGGGGAGGGGGGAGAAGCGGGGTGGAGCATTCAGGGGCCGGGGGCGGGGCAGTGAGCTGCTGGAGCTCACGGAGTCGGCGCCTAAGGCGCCATTTTAAATTTAAAAGCCCTTTTAGAACCGGTTGGACAACTGGGCTTCTAAATTTAACAACCAATTCCTGCGAACCGGTGCGAACCAGCTCCAGCTCACCACTGCCAGGGCCGGCTCCAGGCACCAGGCACCCAAGCTGGTGCTTGGGGCGGCACCTGGAGGGGGCCCCCGGCGCGGCGCTCTGGCCGCCGAGGGGGGGGAGAGCCGAGCCCCAGCCGGGGCTCGCCGCCCTCCCCGCAGGGCTCCGGCCGCCCCCCCCCCCCGGCGCCCCGCCCGCGCGGTGCGGGGGGGGGGGGGGGGGGAGACCCGAGCCCCAGTCGGGGCTCGCTGCCCTGCCCCCGGCGCTCTGGCCGAGAGCCGAGTCCCCCCCCGGCGCTCTGGCCGAGTCCCTCCCCCCAGGGCTCCGGCCGCCCTCCCCCCCGCGCCCTCCCCCCGGCCGCCGGGTCGCTGCCCTCCCCCCGGGGCTCCGGCCGCCCCCTCCCCGCCCCCCGCGGGGGAGGGGGGGCGGCCAGAGGCTTTTTCGCCTGGGGCGGCGAAAAAGCCAGAGCCGGCCCTGACCACTGCTTATTACTATCTACTATTGTGGATGTCTGCTCCCTACTGCACATCAGTAGCAAACGGTAACAAACAAAACCTAGACAGCATTTCCTCCAAAGTGATTCAGCTGATATTTATGATGTCCCCATAAACACTGCAGTGGGGTGGTCACCCTGCTCCGGTTTGAAAGGGGTTAAAACCAGCACTGGGAAAGGGCTGCCCCGAGGAGACAATCAGGCGAAGGCAAGTAGCAGCCAATCCGGGCCCGGTAGGGCTGGTATAAAAAGGGCTGTGAGCTAGGAAGCAGGCAGTCTCACTCCAGCCTTGGGGTGGATAGGACCGGGCTGCCTGGGAGCAGAGGGTACCTTCAACAGAGCAGTGCCGGGGAAGGGGCAGGCTGAGCTGGGGACCTCAGGCCTGGTGACCTCCCAGGATGAGGCCTGACAGGAAGGCCTAAGGAGGTACTAGAGCTGCAGGGAAAGGAAGCAGGTCCAATCCCCTAGCCAATGATGAGAGGCCACTTCAGACTGCAGTTTGCCCCTGAGGAACAGGGCTAGATGCAGACTGGCAGTGAGTCACTGAGACAAGGTGGGTTCAGGGGAGTGGGGTTCCCTGGGTGAGGGGCAACACCCGAAGGTAAGGGGCACCGTGGTCCAGGAGGGACATGGGGCCTATATGTGGTGGAGATAAAGGGACTGCAGAGGGGTAGGTAACAGAGGGTGAGACACCAGCGGATAGAGGGCGCTCCAGGGCATAAAGAGCTAATTCCCGGATGACCAGCAGGAGGCGTCAGTGATCTGTTACAAACACAAGGATGTGAACTAAAGCCTTCTTTGGTTTCTGCTCCACAGGAAACAGGAGAAACTCCCACAAAACCTCCCCATGTTTGCCAGGGAAGAAGGGGTGGGGGAATCACTTAAAGAAATGTTATTTTCAAGGATCAAAATATATCCTGGTTACTGCGAGATGAGCTAAAAACAAACTGCATTTGAACACCAGAGTTAAATGTTCTAGGGCCATCTGTTGTTGAAAATATCATGTGAATATCATGAAAACATGTTGGTTTCAAAATATTTCCAGCATGGCCCACTAGCAGGAAACACCATTAAGGAAAATGCAAGAGAAATGAAAAACAGGCAGAAAAAAGTAATGAGTGTGATAGCTGAGTGGGAGTAAAAGGACAGATAAGTGTGTGAGATGAGAGAAAGAATGTGAAAATCAGACAAAGAGGAAAGAAAGAGAAAAAGGTTATAAAGAAAGAGGAAAGAGACATTGTAGTACAAGGACCGACACATGTAGTAAAAAAGGAAAATCTATACATTCAGCAGACTATGAGAATAACAAGCAAATATAGAAAAAAATGGATCAGATGCAGAATGTACTCTAAAGAGATAAGAAACACCAAGAGAAAAACAAACATTGGGAAAGAGCAAGAACACAGTAAAAAAGTGAGGACAGGAAATTCCAACATTAGAAAATACATTTTTCAATGGAGCATTAACAGGACAGATATGATTCCCCACCCCACACACGCTGTATTGGCAATGGTTAAACCTGGATAAAGTCCACAGTACCTCTGAGTCCTTGCCAGACAGGTCAAAACCTCTTCAAGTTTCCCATCTTTGTCTAAGAAGTTGTTCTAAAAACTGGCGAAAAATCCCATCTATCAAATGCTCCTGCCCCCAGATTGTTAAAATACTCCACAACTTTGGGGTCCTGTAGTGCCCTAATAAGCATAGAGATTGCTTGAGCCTACCATAATCAAATCTGGCCACGATGATGCATACTTTGTAACATTTTAACTCAACTGTCCCAACATTATATATAAAAAAAGGAAGCCCAATTCCCTAAGGGCAGGTCTACCAGATGGGGGAAAGTTGATCTAAGCTACGCAATTTGAGTTACGTTAGTAGCGTAACTCAAGTCGACATAGTTTAGATCTACTTACCGCGAGATCCACACTATGCTATGTCGATGGGAGACACTCTCCCATCAACTCCCCTTACTCTTCTAGTTCCGGTGGAGTACTGGAGTCAACGGGAGAGCGATCTGCAGTTGATTTAGCGGGTCTTCACTAGACCTACTAAATCGAACCCTAATGGATCGGTCACCACCCACCGGTAAGTGGAGACAAGCCCTAAGAAAGATCTCCTGTTCAGCAATAGGGTCACTGGGATCGTAATACACTTCTCCTGCACTGGCTCTTCACTGAGCAGAGTCCACTTCAAGGTCACTGTCTGGATTTTCAAATACCTGTGTGGTTATTAGCCCTGGCTATCTGGGAAACTCTCTCTCTCTGCAACCACAACCTCACACAGTGGCTACATTCCTTTAGAACAATGAAACTGTCAACCAACAGAGGGAGACTCTTGACAGTAGGTGACAGGAACTTCACAGAAGTGAGGCCAAGACTATAGAACTCACTGTCAGAGGAAGTAAGAATGACTACCGACCTCACCTCATTGCAGGCCCGGGCTACATTCAAAAGCCATGTCTTCACCCAAGCTTTCCTGTATCAGTACCTGTAGCGGGATGGTTACCCCGCTCCTGCCCTGAAGGGCTTAAAACAGCCAGGGAGAGGGCTGTGGCAGGGAAAAGCCAGGCTGATTGGGGAAGTAGCCACAGCTGGGCTATGCCCCAATCAGGCCCAGCTGGTCCCTATAAAAGGCTGTGAGCCAGAGACCCAGAAGAAGTCTCTCTTTGCGTTCAGAGAGAGAAGAGCCTGGCTGCAGGGATCTAGAGACAGGGTACCTGAGTGGAGCAGGGCTGGGAAAAGGCAGAGGAGCCGGGGAGCTCCAGCCTGGAAAGCCCCAGGCTGCGGCCTAGCATTGGGCTAAAAGGTACTGGGGGTTGCAGGGGGCAGCCCAGGGGTAGGCAATGACAGCAGATCCAAACCCAACCTTGCCAGTAATGAGTAGGTTGATACTGCAGTCTGCCCCAGGGCGTGGGGGCTAGACAATGACCGGTAGTAGCCATATACTGAGGCGAGGTGGGGATAGTGGGTGGGGGTTCCCCAGGGAGACGAGACCCTAAGACTGAGGGGTTACTGCCAGGGGGCAGCACCCAGAGAAAAGGGGCACCGGGGTCCTGGAAGGGACACGGGGCCAGCAGCAAGGCGGATCACCAGCTTGCAGAGGGCGCTCCAAGGCTGGCAGAGCTAATTCCCAACAGAGACCAGCAGGAGGTGCCGCAGGGTGAGTCCCACACTGCTACAGTACCCCATTCTCGTGCATCTGTTCACACACACACACACACACACACAGGGGAAAGAGATGTCTTTGTTGTTGTTGTTTTTACCTCTTGGAAAGCCCTCATATACAGAGTATGGGGATGTGTGCCTATACAAAAACCTGGATAGATAGACTGACAACCACGTACATGTGTGCAGGGAAGGCTTATAGGTGGACGGTCGAGAAATAGGATTACAGATACAGAACTGAGCTCCTGGCCATCCCAGCTCTCTCACTAGATCTGGGAGGGCTGTGAGACATGAAGGAACATCATGACCGCTTGCAGCCTCCAGATCATTGATCCTGTGGAAGCTGATCTACCTTAGGCATTTCTATGGCCCCCATCACTGTAGTATCTGAGCATCTCACCATCCTTCATGTATTTATTACTCCTGGGGGAATTCTGCACCAAAAATGAAAAATTCTGCAGAATTTTGCATATTTTATTTGTCAAAATAGTGCAACATAATCACACCAGGGTCACTTATTTTGGTAATTTATTTAAACTACCATATAGGGGGAAAAATCACAATAACTGTTCAGCATTTCCTAAACACATGAAAGTTAAGTTACAAATACTTGGTAATCAAGACCCTGCATTCCAGTTATAATCCTGGATTTTCATTTAAACTACATTACTTTTAATTTGGTGTTCTGTAAAGTAGAATGTCACTTTAAATTGCTCAGACTTTCACACATGAAAGTCATACAGTTTTGCTAATCATTGTCCTGCATTATTTTTTAAATAGATAAGTAAAATAGATTCTGAGCTGTAATCTAATCCCCTTGTGCCTCTCTGGCACAGGAAAAAAAGCGGGAAAGCACATAGACCTTCCTAGCTGAGGATTCCATTACTGTCATTTACAATAAGGCACCTTTACACCACTCTGGCAAGGTAAAGGAGCCTTAATTGACTACGGATGGGAACAATTGACTAACAATGGGAACACTGGCAGCTTGCCTGCTTAGTTGTTACATTTCTGCTCTGCCTCAGGGACAGAGCCTGCTTCACACAGACCTACGCCTCCAAGCCCGGGATGCAGCAACAGCAAGCGAGAGGGACAGAGTGAGTCTCTCTCACTTGTTTGCACCCACCTCAACGTCTCTCCACAGACACACGCACGCGCGCCCAGCCTCCCCCCTCCATAGCAGACGCGCCCAGGCTGCCAGGGAAGGGGCAGGTGTTCTCCAAAGATTTCTTGGCTCCCCCATATTTCTGCGGGGGAGCCAAGAAATCTGTGGAAGGTATGAATTATGCACCCCCGCAGGAGCGCAGAATTCACCCAGGAGTAATTTATCCTCACCACATCCCTGAGATAGGACTACTGTCTCCATTTTACAGCTGGGGAACTGAGCAAAGTGGGGCTGAGTTGTTCACCCTGGAAGTCTATGGCAAAGCAGGGACTTGAATCCAGGTCTCGCAAGTGCAATATTAGTGCTCCAGACACTGGATCAGCCTTCCTCTTTGTGTGAGAGCTGTGTAAGCCCTCTCGGGATGCTTGAAAGAAGTACCAAAGAGAAAGGTAATTAAGTACCAAAGATAAAGGCAATTTACTATTTAATGTTGGGTGAAAAAGTAAAAACTGAAACAGGTGTTGGATAACTTAAAAAAGTAAAACAGAGTTGTGCAAAGGAAGAGGTTGAGACGGATGACTGATACTAAAAAAACAAGAAGAGGCTCTTAAAGTCAGTAAATAATTAATATTTTATTTCAATTATTCAAGCTCCTGTATGTTAGTGCATTTTTCTGAGAAAAAGGAACTTTATGTAGGAAAGAACATAGTCCTGAAGAAAAGGGGGGGAAGAAGGGAGAATAATAAAAGCCATTCTCAGCACTGGTGAGTAGGGATGGGATCATACTATTGCTTTCTCCACCCATCCCCACTCCAAACGCTGAAGAGAGATATAACTTCAGTGGAAGGTTTTCACATTATTGTGCCTTGAGCCTCATTTATAACCAAAATGGAATCTCTGGGGTTGATACTACACCTGGTGTAAGTGCACTGCCTTTAATGGAGTTATTCCTGGTGTAAGAGGGGACAATCAGGCACTCCTCACAACTTTTCAAGCATGAACAGTACATACTCTTATTCTCCCTGCCCCAGACTATTAGATATGTATGAGCAAGTGGGGAAGATGAGTTCTGAAGGACAATGATCCTCTTTATACTCATTCGTCTCCAATAATTAGCCATTTAGTAATGTTACATTTGCTTGATTTTGAGCCAAATGTTTCTAAAGTTTGACTGAGTACAAAGGTTCATCATTAAAATCATTACCTGCATAAATCTATGGCAAGAAAAAATAATAACTTTACATGGAAAATGATTCTACACAGAAAATGTACTCTAATGCAAGAGAGAGTCCAGACAATTAACTAGCCATGTGCCACAGATAGTCTTGTAGTTAAGGCAGTGCATGGACTGTGACTCGGAAGATCTGGGTTAAGTTTCTAGCTCCACCACAGACTTCCTGTGTGACTTCAGGCAAATCACTTAACCTCTCTCTATCTCAGTTCCCCAGCTGTAAAATAGGGATAATAATACTTCCCTTCCCTATTCATTTATGAGTAGCTCAAGAACTATGGGGATGTGGGCTATTTAAGTACCTAGAAACATACTCAACAGTTCATGAGCTTCACAACTACAGAGACTATTTTACTGTCTTAGGGGGAAATCTCCATTTTCAAGCAATTTAAACGGCCTCTTGAAGCATTCTGAACTGCCCCTCCTCAGGACCTGACTCCATCCAGACTGATTGCCGTTGGAAACTTACGGCCATCTGCCATTTAAAAATTATGTTGGGCAGAACATTAACAGCTGAGGAAGAAATATAAATGGGACATAGCCTTAAGCAACTGTGCTTTTACTTAGCTCAAATAAGCCAGAGGCAGCACACAAGGAGCTACCTGGTGTGATGAGTCACCTTACTAGTGCCTTTGCTATACTGCTGATTGAATTTTGCTTGCCATGTGGCCACAAGTGAAAGAAGGTTTCCAGAAACAGAAGCTTGTTGCATGATATGCCAGGAATCTGCTTGCACAAGTCTCTTGCCTGCAGCTGTCTGCAAAAACAAGTTTAGGCTTCTTTAGAGGTAGTGGTATGTAAATTGCTGGTGCCCCCACACTGCTCAGACCATGGATATTGTCTGAGCTTCCTCCTCCTCCCCTTTCCTGTCATTTGTCTTTATTCTGAAGTAGAGCTTTATTCTGAATTGACAAAAATGAATTTTCATTGTGGTCAAAAATTTTCTACAAAGTAGAAAAAAGGAAAACCCCAAACCTGAAAATGTTTGGCAATCAAAACCCCCAAAATTGACATAAAATTTTCAGTTTGAGTTTTTGGCTGCCAAAACAAAAACAATTGAAAAACATGAAACAGCGATTTCCCCGGGACATCTATGTTTTAACAAAAAAAGCCAAACATTTTGAATCAAAATTTCAAGACTTAAGATTACTTAGCTTTATACATAAGCTTTAGCTCCAATCTTCTTCCTGAGCAGGCTGATAAGGATTTCTTTTTGCATGATTTACTATCCTTTTGCTTTAGCTCTTTCTTACCTGAGAGAGGCTCTCAGGATAAAATCCTAGCCCCACTGAAGTCCATGGGAGCTTTGCCATTGACTTCAGTGGGGCCAGGATTTCACCTTCAGCCTCTTATGTTCCTGAGTGGCACTAATCAGACCCACCTTGGTCCAGCTACAAGACTGAGTTGTCTGAATAGTTCTGCATGAACATACAACAACCAGCTACAAGGCATTTCTGAAAGTAAGTTAAGTCTTCTGTGGAACCAGTACTTGCAGTCTTCAGAATTTGTTTGGTTAAGATAAGGAACTGTTTCCTGTTGGAGTGGGACCCTGGGTTTGTGGTTTTATTTCAAGAATGATCTGGCATATTGTAATGAATCAAATGGTTCAGGTTATATGTATGTGAGTGATTGCAATGTTCCAAATAGCTGCAACTGGGTAAACAATGCCACCTCCACATGGGCTCATTTTCTGCTCTAAAACTAAAAGAGCAAGTAAGGCAAAAAACTACAATAAAGCTAATGACTGTACAAAAACATAAAACAGAAAGGACAATCGCAATTAAATCACAGTATGTGATTCAGGCTTTGAATCCACCTCATTTTATTTTCATTAACTCCCTTCAGCAGTCAGGCCCTTAAGTGACATCAGTGCCTAAGCCACATTCTGTACAACAGCAGCTTTTGTAGACCATGAGATTTGATTTAATGGGTTAAGGGGAAGGTTATTAACATGGCTCCCATTCCCTCTATTGTCCCTTTTCTCCCCCCCTCCCCTCCAGCTGTCTAGCAGTTTTTAATCACCAAAAGCAGAGTAAGCCTTGGCTTGCTGAGTGGACATATGTCCATAAAAATGTGATGGGCTGGGAAGGGGCAAGAGGGTCTGATAACAGTCCACACTCATATCTTTTTTTGATTGGTTCCAGTTCAGCTGCTTTGCTGGAAGAGGTCTGAGAAACATTCATGTCTTTATGGGATGGATATATATATGTAGACTATGTGTAGGAGCTTGCACCAATTTACAAGGAACACATTTGGGATGGTGTGTCACTTCAAACTCCTTTGTCTTTCTCAGCTGAGTGCTACCCTGACTGTTGCTCTAGCACACCCTACACTATGCTGCTTTCATTTTTTTTTTTAGTTTGAAAAATGCCACATATAAGCAGTATATATGAACTTCACCATAACAGACCACAGTGACGCTGTTTGTGCCAATTCACATTAGGACCTTTCAAGATGCAGATTATGTTAAATATGTATTTAGGAACTTTTAACGTGGTTCTCCCCAAACTTCAGAGAGCCAGATTCAGACCTGGCATGAGAGGTCTGACTCTCAATTACACTCAGCTACCAGTACAGTGATGTCGCACCTGCTTACACTAAGTCTGAGCTACAGATCTGTGATTTAAATATAATAGCAAATGGATACTTTCACCTTGATTTAGGCCTGAAAAGAAACCCACACCCAAATCCTGTGTATAACTATAACTAGTCCTAGAAATTACTCGAAGATCATAACAAAGAACTTTCATGCACTCCATCAAAACTCAAGAAGAGCAGACACAATTTTCCTTCCATACATGAGCTCCATGAACTCTCTTTTTTGCAATAGATTCATTGGGCTGCTGGTACCAAGGCATGGGACCTTTGTAGCAAAAAGTCCACCAAGTCAAGCCACCTTCAACTTCCAATCCACTGGGATTCCTATAACAGACTATAGCAGACCTCAAAGGGCATGGAGCCAGGTGAGATGGGTGGGGCCAGGACAGCCAGGAGCTGCATTGATTCAGTACCTCTTCCAACCAGTGTCTGCCAGTGAAGCTCCAGCCAAGCACCAGACAAAATTTAAAGCTACTCTTCCTCAGCAGAATCCTTAAAAGGCTGCAGCAGTGCTACCATCACCTGCTCTTGCTCAGGGTGAATCCCCCCTCTGGTATAGCTACCTGTTTGAACATAAACTGCAATCCCTGCACCTCTTTACAAGTGGCTGCCTTGCTACTCTGAATGCACCTAAAAGTGTCAGATTTATAAAAGCTTGAGAAGGAAGAAACCTTACCCTGTGAAGTAGGCAGACAGATGTTAGCAATGTGCTTGCTAGTCTGTTGTAGCTTTTAGCTAGTTTGTGATTAGAGCTGGGTCAGAAATTTTCCAGTGGAATGTTTTTTGTCTAAAATGCTAATTCATGAAAGTCAAAACATTCTGTAGAAATGTGTTGACTTTGCCATAACTTTCAATGGAAACTGCAGGTTTCCCATGGAAATCTGTTTTATTTCCTGTCAGCTTGTCCGCCTGCACACATGCTTCCCTGGGCTCCCCAACAGACTGCCTGCTCGGCAGCCCATCTGGAGGGGAGCTTGGGAGCCAGGGCTTCCCAGGGTTCTAGCTTCCCTGGTAGCTTGGCTGGTGGGCTACTGAGGAGACCAGGCTCAGTGGCTCCCACGGCTTCTAGGCTCCCTGGCACCAGTGCGAATCCACCTGGCAGGCTGCCTGACTCCCCAGGCAGGTGCTACTCTGATTCTGATTAGAGTTTTTTCCAAACACTCTAAATTTTTTTGGTGGGAGAAACACTGTTTTCCAGCCAGCTCTATTTATGGTACTTGTCTACATGATGAGTATTTCATCCCATAATTAAGTTGAACTTTTGGAACCAGAGAGTTCTTGACAATAAAAAGGCTGAACAAAATGAGCTGCAAGAGATAAGAATCAGCAGAACTACAGTATTTTACACTTCATTCTACAGCATTTAAGTCAATGGGAGCGTTGCCACCGATTTCATTGGAAGGAAGATCTAGCTCTTATAGCACCATGTTTCTGTCATTATATAGAAAGGAACATTTTACAAAAAAGTTTTTAAAGCTCCAAAGTACCTAAGATCTTTATTGTAAAGACTTATTATCCTTTTTTTGTTCTCTTTCTTCTGACTAAACTAAAGAAAGAGAAACTACTCTGTGGAAGCTATTGACCATAATTTTCTGGTTTTATCTCAAAGCTTTTAATAATTCTCTAAACTTTGTTTTAGGAGTAATGTATTTTTCTCACACACATTTAACAGGCATAATCAGCAAAGCAGTGTCTTTCAGTCTCCTAATTTGCAATGTGATATGATGGCACTTTTTGACAATAACTGAAGTGATCTACAGCCGTAAGGAGATAGTCCCCCAGTTTCAGAAGAGATTTATGATCCTGGTTATAACAGATATTTTACTCCTCAGCAGCAATAAAGGCATGGCTGAAAGCCCCACAAAATCAAAATAAATGCAGAGAATGAGGCAGCTTGTCAGGTAATAAAGGAAGTTCTTCAAATCAATGGTAAGGTTAACAGTAAGGTGACTGAAGTTTTAGAACAAGAATTACATAAGCCTAATAGTATTGTACAATTTGCTTCCAGTGCTGTATACTTAAACCTTCCTCAGTTTGTGTTTAGGGCAGGTCTGTACCTGTTTTGTAAGAACATTTACAGATTTAGTTTCTGTAAGATAATTTTACAGGCTACATTTATACAATTCCATAGATCTTTATGTTCATGCCAATCTTGATATCTGGGCAAGATCCTCAGCTGGTGTAAAACTGACATTGCTCCACTGACTCAAAAATCATGACAGCAGTCTTGTAATCTCTGTTAACTCTTGTTAACATGGAATTCGGTGCACATTTAATAAGTAATAGATCTCAAAGCACTGTACAAACATTAATTAATCCTTCTCACCTACAAAAGGCAGGTAGTTAACTTGCCACCTCATCTCAACCACACCACTTTCTCCCACATTTTTCAATTGCTCCCAGTTTCTGTTAATAACCCCCATTGTCCTCTGAAGCCCTCACACCTTGTAATCCCCTCCACACCTTCTTCTAAATATCTCATCCTCTTAACCACTTCACTTTTACCATCTAAATTCCATTTCCTGCTAACCGCCATCCACTTGCTCCTAAACCGTCCCCACTCCTCCTTTGTAGTCTTTTCCTGTCCCACCCCCCCTTCTCCTTAAATTCCCATACTGAGGAATTGACAGGGTTAGGAGGGGAAGGAGCTATTTTCCTCTGTTCTAGAATTTACAGTAGATGCTGATTAGAAAACTCAAGGACACTTGAGTTTTAGTTTATCTCGAAGCCACTGTCCAGGAAAGTTTCTAATTAAAATGCAATGGCTGCCTGAGGGAATATTTGTTTTAATGGCATTACTCTATAATGAGCAAATGCAAACTAGCTAATTCCATATTTTCTCTTCTGCATATCAGAAAATGTCTGGTCCAAAGACTAATTTTGTAACTAAATCCCTACCATCAGATTACAATAAAACAACTACAGAAATTCTCTATTGTAACATCCTCAATTCACTTCTTTGGAATGATGCTTTCTAAACCAAGAATAATGAAAGCCTATCAGCTCAGGAGTAGCTCCCAACAAATTTTTAATGAAAGATGGCAAGTCTCTGTGGCCTCATCTATCATAGGGACATTTTGGAAAAATTTCCCATTGGAAAAAACGGTTCATTGGGTCTGGTGTCAATAATATAAAGAGCCCTAATGTAGGTGGGCTGCTTGCTGCTGACATTGCTTTCAGCTTTGTGTCATCTAACGTTGCTGAAAACAAGTCTAATTGACATAGTATTGAATATAGTGTTGACAGTTGCAGGCTGTCTCTCGGTTTTTAGATAAATTTGAAAAACAAAACAAGACTTTCTATTTTATTCATGTTGTTATAGTACCCTCATCATCATACCATCTGCATGTCTTAGTAGAACCACCAAGATATGTGCATATGCCTTCAACTGAGCAAACATGATTTTCTTTACTCTAACCCTATTTTTTCCTCACCACATCCCTTCCTACTCTTTGTAACCCTCACTGGCTTTGTCATGTCTACTGAATAGATTGTTAGCTCTTTAGGCATGTGAGTAGTCCCATTGACTTCAATGTAAAGTTAAGAACATATATGTTTGAAAGATTGGGGCCTGTGGCAAGAAAAACTAACTACAAGTTCAGCACATTCACTAAAGAAAAAAATTAAGCAAAATTAAAAATGGAGTGTAGCAGAAACATGAAACAAAGAATACTTCAGGTGCCATTCAACTTTTAACTTTTTCACCATTTACAGTTCTAGTCCATTATAAAGCTTTGATGGCACTACCAACTGTAATGCTGTCTAAAGTGGAAGGTGACTGTCTACACTTATAATCTCACCACTTTTACAAAATTGTGATAAATCTCGTATAAAGTATGCCTTGTGAGGTATCATTGGAAAACTTATAATCTGCTGGGTATTATTATCTTGTTGTAATATGTGTATCAACATTGTGTGTGGCGTTATGAAATGTTGCTATATGTTTTGTTGAACATGTTGTGAGTCTGAGAAATGCCCACAGGTTAGCTCTTCAGGAATAACAAAAGAACTGTAAACAAGAGCCTCTGCATGTCATTCCTGAAGACACCTCAAATGGCATGTATGCAGAAGGTGCAAGCAAAAATTTGCAATTAATATGAAGGACTGATGGGCAAAGCATGTACACCATGGAACTGCCTAACCCCATGACACAGCAATGATTATTCCAGCCCAGAGGGTCAAGATATAAAAGGGAGAACAAAGGCCACCTCTTTCCTACCCCATCTCTGGACTGGTGGATTCTGACCGGGGAAATTTTGAACAAAAGGACTGAGGTCCCCAAAACCTATTTGGGCAACCCAGAGAGAGTTATAGAAAGTTAGCAGATCTAACATCCCTTCTATAATTTTGGACTTACAAACTCTAATTCACCTGTAATGTATTTTACCTACTTTAATGTCTAAATAGCTCTCATTTCTTTTCCTTAGCCTAATTATTGTAATATGCACTAACTGTCAAAAGAGTTGTTAGCTATGTACTTCAGGATATATTCTGGGGTAATTTTCTGAGATATTACATGTTTCATTTCATGACAAAATTTGTATTTTTAAAGCATACATTTTCCTTGAATTGAAATACAATATGTATATATTTTAAATATTACAAAAAGGTTTTGAAAACTAAACTGTACCCACATAATTTTTCTTTTCAAGTGTACATTGAAATGTGGTTAGACTGAAGAAATTCAAACACTAACTAAAAGTTAGTTTCCTTCAACATCCTCAAGTGAATTCTGTAAACATCTGACTTATCTCTGTAGAGAAGTTGCCCTTCTTTGTGGGATAGCTGCATCATAGTTAAGATTATAAATTGTTATGTATCCCTATTTTGGAGGTTTATAAGTTGGTTATGATTCACCTAAATATCAAATCTGACACTGAGATGTTTTTCTTCTTAATATAGCAAAGACAACTGCACTGGATGTTTATAATAATGCTTTCCATTTCTAGGACATCAGAGCATTCTACAAACATTAATTCAGCATCTCAGAGCTGCTGTAAGGAGCAGTAGATATAATTATTTTAGAGATAGGTAATGTAGGCACATAAAGGTTAAGTGACTTAATGCATAAAGACTCGTTGACAAAGTTGAGGGTAGAACTCAGGAGTCGTAATTCCCAGTCCCCTCCTTCAGATACGAAATCAAACTTCCTATAACATCTTTATGCTGTGCAGAAAAGTAAAATAGAAATTAGGGACTATGGCCTTGGCTACATTTGCGAGTTACAGCGCAATAAAGCAGCCCTGGGCGTCCTAGCTCACTCCGCGTCCACACTGGCAAAGCACGTAGAGCGCTCTGACTCCGCAGCTACAGAGCTGCTGGTACTCCACCTCAGCAAGTGGAATAATGTTTGCTGTACCCCCCTGGAGCGCCGCGGCACCACTGTGAATGAGGTGTTGCATTACTGAGCTGTGATCAGCATCCGGAAACGTCCCATAATGCCCTCAAGTCAAGTGGCCACTCTTGTCATTATTGTGAAATCGGCTGCAGGAATGCGGAAATATCCTTTCAAAGCTCCGTTTCGGAGAAGCCGACTGCTTATCAGCTCTGAGAAAAGCAAACATTTACTGTTTGCTTTGAGTGAGTGAGAGAGAGGTGGGGGGGAGGGGGAAGGGAGGTCTGAACTTACAAGACAGCATGCTGATACACTCAGCACCCCAAAAACCCACTCTCTCTCCCCCCACATACACACAACATACTCCCTGTCACACTCCACACCACTCCACCCCCCCCCATTTGAAAAGCACGTTTTAGTCACTTGCATGCTGGGATAGCTGCCCATAATGCACCACTCCCAATGCCACTGCAAGTGCCGCAAATGTGGCCATGCCAGTGCGCTTGAAGCTGTCAGTGTGGATAGACTGCAGCGCTTTCCCTACTGCACTCTATGAAGGCGGATTTAACTCACAGCGCTCTACATCTGCAAGTGTAGCCATGCCCTATAATACATGGAAGCTCAGGAAGAAGCAGTGATTGTCCATCATGTCCGTGATATGCAAACTAATTAGTCCCTACAGAGACTGTGACCCAAGGGTAATTTTTTTTTGCCTATTTAGTTTCTCCATGTTTTCCTGATAAATCCCTTCCAACAGTCAAATACAGCTGTGCTGTTGTCACTCTTGTCTAAGGTGGCAAGCCTGCTGCTGTACTTCCGCTGTTTGTACTTCAAAATAATTGAGAGGGACCTAAACAGCAAAACTTAACCAGCCATACAGGAGAAGTCTCTGTGCTGCTGCAGAAGACTGAAATAAAACAATAGGTAAGAAACGCCACTCTTTTCCAGCATTTGTCTTATGCAAGTGCAGACAAAAATGGGACTTCCAGGCAATGCGTGGAGGAAGGATGGTCTAGTGGTTAGGGCTATTCATTTCAAATCCGTGCTCCACCACAGACTTCTTGTGTAACTTTTGGTAAGTCACTTAGCCTCTCTGTGACTCAGTTTCACATCTGCAAAATGGAGATAATAGCACTTTCCTACCTCACAGGGATGTTGTGAGCGCAAATACATTAACAAGTGTGAGGTGCTCACGTACTACAGTAATGGGGGGCCACCTAAATACATAAAATAGACAGAATATCCGGACAAAAATCAAGAGACTGGAAGCACCTGAAAAATGGATACCTGTGGCACTCTATCCCCAAAAGCTGCATCCAAAGATGCCACTACAGCTAACCTGTAGTTACTTGAGAAGTAATCTAGGGGATCAAATGGCCTCTTTGCTTGCTTTGGCCAATGAGCAGAGACTGCTGTCATGGAATAAAACTTTAGGCCAGCCAGGGGTTCCCTATCAGTGACACAAGTAGACTGTCAGAATACTGTTCTTGATACAGTCCCCTCGGAAGACTGTAGTCCCTTCTTCTTATTAAAAAAAGAAGAATCAAATCTCCTGAACTCTGTATATGAGGTAAATGTACAAGGTCCTTTTCTCATTGTAGAAGTAGTAAAGCTTCTTTCTCTTGTTACTAGGATCAGGACACAGAGGGATTAAGGAGGCTTTCTGAATTGAAAGTGAAAACAAAACAAATCTTAGGTAAGAAACATGGAATGGTTTTGATTACCACTTTGTCAAGGTGGAATGACAGGTAGGGCTACACAGTAATACCAGTAATTTCTCCACTCTTCTAGACAAACAAGAGATCATTAAATAAACCTAGGATCAAGAGATGCAAGTGAACCTTCTCAAGGTGCTCAAAAGGTGGTTCCATGAATGCATTTATTACCAGAATCAGATCAGACAGGACTCAAGAGGGTGTACCATGCTTCATCACCTAAGTGGTCTTTATCAGTGGAAAATATCCCTGGCATTTCACGCATTGAAAAGCTATTAATATTGGCTTTTATGAGAGCTGGTCTGCTTTGGAAGCCCTCTATTAAGCAAATTTTTGATATTAGCCAAGAGTTACAGTTGTGGTAGGAAGGCAGCAAGCTCAGACAAATGAACTCCCTGCCTTCCACACTGCAACAATCCCAGTTCTGAAAATCTCCTCAGCGTACTTAATGCATCTCTAGGCTACCTAGAGTAACTCTCCTGTGTTATACTGGAAGGGGGCGGGGTTGAGACAGAGGAGACCTCAGGCTTTGATATTAGGCCCTTTTTTAAAACAAACACATATAAATTCAACTCAAGTCCTGGGATCTTTCTTCCAATTGCCCGTATCTCCCTGGTTTCTGAAGACTGCTAACAGAAGCGGGGAAGAGACACCCGAAATTGCATGTGTAGAAATTTGGTTATAGTGTTTAAGAAAACTGGATTTACACCATAAAATATAAATCATGGGGAAGACATGTATATACTATGAACTATAATGCATCAGTGTAAACATAAATACATAATCCATCAAATATTTATACAGTAGAACTCTATACAGGCACAACTACCACTACCATTGGCTTTTCAAACACATAGAACAAAACAAACAAAAAGGTCAAAGTCAGTATCAATTGGAGGGCGGGGGCGGGAGGGGGGAATCAAAAGACTGCACAACTGGGCTACAATGCCCGACCTACCTCTCTCTGTCTGACCTTCAGAATAGAGCTGTGATCCAAGAAGAGCCCAATATATTCCAGATGTGCCTCCTTAAAAAGCTGCTTTTTAAGCTGATGCTCATTCACCTAGTGGTAAACCTGCCCCCAGTGAATCATCTGATGTTATTCCCAAGAACCTAATTGCCATATGTGTCTACAAATAGAGGATTAGAATACACCATTCATCATTTGTGCTGTTAAGAAGTACAGTGTGAAAATAGCAGATACTAAATCTTACATCTGCATATTCTTTTATGTCATTTATACTGCTAAAATACCAAAATGGGCATATTATGTGTATATAAACACATTATCGTGCCATACAATACATGGTGATGGATTTTAATACAATGCAGTTTAAGTTAAAACAAGGTAAAATGCACACCAAAAAGATGGGCACACCACAAACTGTTCGGCCTGACAGAAATACAGAGCGTAGAGGAGAAAGGCAGTGCTCCCGAGAAGTAAGATTAAAGTGCTCTCAAACTACAACAAAACCTAGTTTGCCAAGCTGCAATATTGCATGTGTATGTGTATAAATTGTGAGCTGTTAGATACTCATGAATTTCAGATCTGAAATGACAGATAGCTTTTTTTATTATGCTCATGTTTTCCTCCTCCTCAACATGGACCATATCATAGTCAGGTTTATTAACCCTTACCAATGGGTCAATCAGCCACGTTCACTAGCCATACTTTAGACAAGAGAGTTTGTACACATCCTCTTAAATACTCTCCCTTTAACTAAACAAGATACAACAGACCTCTCTTTGGGTTTTCTATAGTGACCATCATCACTCTCTCTAAGTGCTTCCCAATTCATGATAAAAGCAACAGAGAGTCCTGTGGCACCTTTAAGACTAACAGATGTATTGGAGCATAAGCTTTCGTGGGTGAATACCCACTTCGTCAGACGCATGTAATGGAAATTTCCAGAGGCAGGTATAAATATGCAGGTTATCCGATTAAACAAAGACTGTGAATGGCTAGCCAACTACAAAAACAGTTTTTCCTCCCTTGGTGTTCACACCTCAACTGCTAGCAGAGGACCTCACCCTCCCTGATTGAACTAACCTCATTATCTCCGGACTGATTCCTGCCTGCATATTTATATATTTCACTTTTCGGTAGAGATGGGCTCAAGTTAAAGTTTGTATCCAATTCCAATCCATCCACTCACTCTCACACACACACACGCCTGCCTTGGACGACAGCTGTATGGTTCAGTCTGGATCTGATTTTCCCCAAGGTGTTTTGAATTCAAAGTTTTGGTCTCTGCTCATGTACCGACTTATTGAAGTGTCAGGATTATTACAACAAGGGACTAGGAGTTAGCAGAGATGGTTTCTGTTCTCACTTCTGCTGTTAGGTTGCTATGTGAACTTTGGCAAGTCACATAACCTCTCTGTGCCTCAGTTTCCACTTCTGGAAACCTCTTGGAGATCCTTAGATAAGATTCACCATGCAAGTGCAAAGTATTATTATTATCGTTAACTAACTAGGACCTGAAGAAGAAATGACAGGCTAGTACTCCATTTTACTGTTAAGCCCTTAAAAATGCAAGACAAATTGATGCTGTGGGAGTGTCATTATTAAGGATTTATCCTATATAAATGGATGCACTTCAATTTGCACATTTTTTCCTTATTGATGTTTTTGAAAAGCATTTTATTTTTCTGGCAGAGCCCTTAAGTGCAACTCCTCCAGCTGACCAGAGGGGTCGTTAGAGAGAAGTGACATGCTCCCTCCCTTCCTTACAATAATGCTAACTGCGCCTGTCAACTTTGAGTGTAAAGGATCAAATCCCTGTGTGATAATGTGTTAAGATGCTCTTTGGTCACTGGGCCATCACCCTGCTTCCTTTATTGTTTTTGTTTGGATGCCTGATTTTAAACAAACACTATTACTTAGCTTAATTTTGAACACGTTTGTTAAATATTTTCGTAGAATGTGTTCATCAAAATTCAGTGTATTTATTTTAGAGTTAGAATTCATGAGGCTTCTATAAAACTGTCATCAGCAATAGTAACAATTCAGTCCTTAGGATTAATCTTCTGTTGATATCTTCATTACGGAGCTCTTCGTGTATAAAACTCAGAATTGGATATTCTGCTTCATATACAGCCTGTTATAGTAATGAGTTCCAAGGCAATATTTTATGAAAGCAACATGTCAGAGCCTTTCTGTTATTGCTTCTTGTTTTGAAGCGTTAGTGTTAGTTATTAAAGAAGAGCATGCATTTTTTCCCCTTGATGGGAAATGTTCCTATCAGTAATAGGAACTAGAATATGAACAGCTGGTGTACGTTTAATGATGCATTGTTGCATTGTTAATGTAAAGCTGTTACACGCCTTGATAAACATATAATAGGCCTTGAGAAATTAAGAGAAAATTAAAGTGTAAATGTTTATACAAGACATATTCGCCCCACCTCCATTTTTGGATAATAAAAACAATCTTACACCTGCAATCTACTTGTAAATAAAATGCAAGGTTTGTACAATAAAACACTAGCTTTAGATTATTTGAGTTTCAGTGGCTATACAGTGTTAACAACTGACTTCTCAATAACCTCCCAGTATTGGTGATGTATATGAGGCAAAATGATACCCATATGGTCCTGTTAAAGTACACTGTATGCTGTCTTTGCAATTAAATATACAACTTTAATGAGGCATTACCCCTTGCTGTAGGTTACACCGTGACAAATACAGGGATAAGGATCTGCTCATGAGAATGCAATTATGACAGGCACTCCTGACTGAATGTTTGGATAATTAATAGTGGAGATGGTTGAAACGTGTTGCCCCCTGATTAAGGAACAGGACTTTACAGGAAAGGTTCAATATATTACATGCTTTCCTCCAGTGAAAAGCCAATGTACTCCAGCCTTGTTCACGTAGATGACTTATTAAATTTGCACTTATTGCATTAATTGGAGCCCAAGTTGCCATGTATGAGAAGGAAATAGAGTGCCAAAAGGCCCAGTCTCTGGTTTATTATGTATTTAAATGTTTATAGTGAAAAAGAAATGTCAACATTTTCCCCCTGTTGTGTTGATTTTTGCTTCCCCCCGCCTCTTTATTAAAGAGGAGTCAGAAATTATTGCTGCCCCGGGGCTGACAGATTGACAATCTACACAGGTTTTCTTAATGTGATTACACAATTCACACGCACATGCACACACACAAAAACAAGCATAGTTGCCTTAGCAACCTCTACAACACATGAGATTTTGCCGGTCTGAGTTGCACAGCCATTTCCGAATGAAATACAAATCAATGTGTAGGATTGGGAACAGGATAAATTAATTTGGATACATAGAGTGATGTACTAACCATATATATTTCCTCCTATAGTCAAATTTTTTTGCATATTTTGGCTAATTTGTTTTTTTTTTAATATTATATTATGGTTATAAATCTGTGGCCATCAAGCACTTCCTGGTTACTAATATGCTGCATACCATAATCACTAAGAATGTCTGATCTCCTTGCTCCAAAAGTACAGGCCTCTACCACTCAAGCTACCTATAGGCAGTACACCATCTATAATACACACTCAAGCAGTTCTAATTTTATCCAGTAGAAAGCAATTCTAATTTTCTCTGGGTAATGACTAGGCAGGTAGTGATGCATTAATACCTCTTTTTCATTTACCTTATTTTAAAATCATAACCTATGAAGGCTCAAAATTGTGCACTTAGTAATAGAAACACAAGATATAATATTTTCGCTATCTCCTCACCCCCATCTCCTCCTCTCTTGTATTCTACATGCAAATATCATGTCTTATTCCTATTTTATTCCCATCCATTGGAGCCACATGGACAGACACTTCTACCTGTACAGAGCCCCGCCGACCTCAGTCAGATTCTGTGCAGACATAAGAGTCTGCTGACATGGATCTGTTAGCAGGATCAGGGACATAGATATCAAACTCCTTATTTTATGTCCAGCACACTGAGGTCTCAATCCTGACTGGGGTCCTTGCAAATACTGTATGTCAAGCTGCCCTGCAGTGACTCAAGGGCACGAGTACCCAATCTCAGGGCAGACTTAAGAACCAGGGCACAAACCCCCAAATTGGTTTCACCAACCAATTATCAAGCATCAACAGGCACTATAACAGCCTTACCACGGAGTCACAGATAGTCCCTTTGGTACTCCGAATCTGTCTTCCCACCTAGATAAGCCTGCTTTTGTGACAGATGGCCCCTTAAACAAAGGTTCACAGCAATATTCAGGTTACACCCAGTCCCAAAATACCAGCCACTTACTCCAGGTGAATTGAACCTTAGATCTCACACCAAAGACAATACTTGTAGCCAATCCTAGAATAAACTACCTAAAGATTCGTTAAATAGGTAAAGGAAAAAAGAATTATTGACAAGGTTAAAGTAGGTAAATATATATACACAAATGAATTACAATCTTAAATTTCAAAAGGTAATAGAAGCTTCTATACTAAGCAAACTCTATATGTCCTTTAGGGCTAACTCAGGCTAAGCAGCTGGGGATCCCTTGCTTATGCCTAGAAACTCCCCCCATTGCTCCCCCCTCCAAGTCCAAGCAGAACAGAGATATATTTCCTTCTTGTTAGGGGTTTGTATTCCCTTCCCCCCATGTGCTCTGAGCTGCAAACTCATCTTCATGGGTGGAGTCGGGGGTGGTAAAGAACAGAGCAACAAAGTTTTTTGTCTTCTTTAATGTTTCATCTGGTATTGATAGTCCTTCCTTGTTGGTCAGGACATAACATCTTCTGTTGGAAACCAGCACTTTACACTAGTTAATGTCCCTCTCTTGTCTGGTTCTTTACAATATCATGGAGGCTTACAATACAAATGCTTAACTATTCCCTTACAAGATGGGATACAGATACTATAAGTGAGATTAATGTAGGCAGCAACTCACAAGCATTCAATAAAACTATAAAAATGTGTTTAGAATTTAGATTTTAATACCTATTTTAATGATACTAACACACAGGTGAGTCAGACTGATTCTAGTGTTCAGTTGAAACATGGGGACTGTGGCATGAGCTGGAACCTGGTCTTCCACCGTCACACTGTACAAAAACTATAAAATGTTAATGGAATATAAATGCACTAGTCAGCTCATTGCTATATTTTCTTACAAAGAGGATGGCATTAAAACTAGTAGAGGGTTTTCACCAGAAGGGTCCAGTGTGAGATTATCTGTTGGTTTGGGTTGAATACTGATGACATCCACCTCTATCACTCTCTTTATATTGGTTAAAGACTCAAGCTGCAAGTTCAGATGGTTTATGTGAGATGCAACATTGCTACCCACGACCAGCTTTATGCCAGCTTGCCCCAGCATGCATTATATATATATAGCTATCGACACAATCTGCCACTAGTTGAAACCCTTATTCATATTGGAAAGCACCTTACTTCACGAGTTGTCCCACTGACTTCAATAGGACTATTTATGGAGTAAGATATGATTAATTATGTGTAAAGTTATCAGAATGTGGCCCTTAGACAACATCTCTTTTACTGTCTGGACTGTTATAGCAAAGAGGGTGATATACTTGTTGCAGTTCTGTCACCTACTGGTCATTGTTATAAACTCAGGGGTGGGCAAACTTTTTGGCCCGAGGGCCACATCTGGGTGGGGAAATTGCATGCAGGGCCATGAATGTAGGGCTGGGGCAGTGGGTTGGGGTACGGGAGGGAATGCGGGGTGCAGGAGGGGGCTCAGGGTAGGGGGTTGGGGCAGAGGAGGGGTGCGGGGTGTACGAGGAAGCGGCCGGCACCACGTCCCTGCGGCCACTGGGGAGGACTCTGCACCCTGCCCTTGCCTGTAGGTGCCTCCCCAAAGCTCCCATTGGCCCCGGTTCTCCATTCCTGGCCAATGGGAGCTGCGCGGGGAGGCACCCACAGGTGAGGGCAGCGTGCAGAGCCCTCTGCCACTCCTTCCCCAGGGGCCGCAGGGACATGGTGCCAGCCACTTCCGGGAGTGGCAATCCCATGGGCTGTATCCAAAGCCATTAGGGGCCGGATCTGGCCAGTGGGCCATAGTTTGCTCACCCCTGCTATAAACTGAGTTGAGTGGCTAGTGGAAAATATTTCCCACAAACATTTGTTCATATGTATCAGTGAATTTTGATTGAAAAGAGTTTGCAATCCTTTTATGTTCACTTTCTGTGAAGATCTCCCTTATGTAAACCCTCACATTTTTCTCATGTGGTTACTTACAAATAACTAAATTTAAACTTGAATTCTCAGTCATTGAGATGATGATTTAAGATTGCTAATTTCTAGGTTATGTCGCAGTACTATATGGACTATCAAGTAAAACAGTAAACAGGCTTGAACTAGAGGCAGAAAAAAAATCATTCCTCTGAGGCTCTTTCACATAATAGATTTTTCAGACTGTATCTTTAATATTACATGTTTACATTAGTTTCCCATTAGCTGTGTTATAATTTCAAGGTATAGTCAGACAGAATGGGCCTGCTGTGCTGCTTGACGCATTAAATCCTGACATTCCATTGATTTCAGTGGAATATTAATGAACAATGGCCTCACAGCACGTATAATGGACCAGCAGAAAGATAGCTGAATTTGGAACTGCATACAGAATATTTTTGTTGTCTTTAAAGTTTTATCTGCACCACAAAGAAATAGCTGTTCCCCTAAATATTCTTTCTAGATGCAGAAAGGAATATTCCTATAGCCAAGAGTTTCTTGTAATCCTTAAGAAGATAAAAACCTCTTAGTGAAGTGACAGTTCCAGCAAAGAGATACAGTGCTTAATACTGTCCCTGAAAACACCTTCAGGTATGACATGGGGATCGTTATCACTCAAGAGTGGAAAGGGTCACTGTGAGGTTAAGAAAGAAGATACCTAAATGATGGGCCCTTATCTTGAACTTGTATAGGACTTGCATATGGACAAATACACTCTCTTGTTAGAAGATGTGCAATCCACTCAAGGAAATATTCCTTAGATTTGGATCCTCATTCTGAGGTCATCCCTGAGAGCAGCGAGATCCCAGTGTATGACGCCAGCTGTATAAGAGACTCTTTATCTCTTACTTATTTGGAGCCCTCAGACACCTTCCTCCCCCTTCAGGAGGAGAACAGATATGGAGGCCCCAGGACTTCTACATTCAAACCTGTCCTGAAAGTTAAGTTCCATTTTCAGCCTTTCCTCAGCTCCATGAACTAAGCATCTCTACACCACTGGAGAAATCATCTGTTCAGGGGGAATCCACCACTGGCGGGATCTACCAGTTTAGGGCAGCTTTGTACCAGAAGAAAAGTGTAATGTTGCCCAGAAGCCCCAGAGATATTAGGTGCACAACTTTTATTTTCAACCTTCTGCAATATAGTGAAAAGTAACATTTAAAAATGGGACAAGGAACTAAATTAATTTCCGGAGCATAAATGAATAAGCAGATATGTATTTAACAACAAAACTCCCAAACACACGAGTTTAAGCTGTTGGACTCTATGTATTATATTGTATATTTTTTATAATATCTAATAGAATCAAGTGTAAAGCTCTTTAATACATCTTTGCTTCTAAGCAGTAAATTATTGAGGCTGTCACATAAACTGTATCTGAATTCCTAACTGTAACTTATAGGCTACAGTTCAAGTTTTCCAAACAATTATGTTTTCCAAGTATTTAATAAAATAAATATCTCTGGGAAAGGTAGACATTTAATCAGCAGCTGGGCATATCTACAACTACAAAAGGCTTAATGCAACATGTACATATTAAGTGGCACCAGCCGATCCCTCAACTATATTTGCCTTTTACTATTTTGATCAGTGATCTCTATAATTATGCAAATAAATAAGACACTCCCCGCCTATGAAGGTAAGGCAACTCTTAAGCTTTCCTAAAAGCAGCCATTCTGACATGACAAGCCTTTTACTTTTTTAAATCCAGAAGGTCTTTCAGCTGTAATACTTATAATTACAAGTAAATTATGTGTTATGCTTTCATAAATTTTCTTTTGAACAAGAATGCCTAATTCGTTCGCATAGCAACATGGATAATCTCCCTTGATCCACGACAGTACATGGATTAGGTCACAAAAATGATAATGTTTAATAATTTGTCTCAAGAGGTAAATGAGTTTGTGCCTGTTGGCTTTTGTACTCCAGATCATTTTAATACAATATGCTGTGAATTGCCTTAATTCAATACATTGATTCATTTTGGTTATTAAACTTTGATACTTAAAACTGATAATCACTAATTCATTCTAAATCCCTTGTGAATGTTCTCTGTGGTTACAATAAGAAACTTTAAATTTTAGGGCTAAAGCTCAGTCTACAATTTTGTGCCTCATTTTCCTGTGCATATTAGATTTGCCAATTTCAACCTACGGTTCTTCACATTACAGTTTAAATTCAGTGGCCCTCATGGGTGTAATAGGGTGACCAGATAGCAAGTGTGAAAAATCGGGACAGTGGGTGGGGGATAATAGGAGCCTATATAAGACAAAGCCTGTATATTGGGACTGTCCCTATAAATCGGGACATCTGGTCACCCTAGGGTGTCCTTATAAATTGAAACAACTGGCTACTTAATCTCAGCATCTTGTCATCATAGTCAACTTCAATCTAGTATTCTAAGTTATTGGAATGAGCACAGTAGTCATTTTTGGTTTGCTCTAAAGCATAACTTGTTATGAGAACTACTGTATGCCATTCTTCAGTTAAGATACTATAGATCAGGGGTTCTCAATCTTTTTCTTTGAGGTCCCCCCAACATGCTATAAAAACTCCACAGCCCACCTGTGCCACAATAACTGGTTTTCTGCATATAAAAGCCAGCGCCAGTGTTCGGGGGTAGGAAGCAGGGCAATTGCCCGGGGCCCATGCCACAGGGGGCGTTGCAAAGCTAAATTGCTCAGGCTTCAGTTCCAGGTGGCAGGGCTCGGGGCCCCAGACATCAGCCCCATGTGGTGGGGCTTCAATTTTCTGCCCTGCACCCCAGTGAGTCTGATGCTGGCCCTGTATGGCGGCCCCCTGAAACCTGTTCATAGCCCCACAGGGGGCCGCAGACCCCTGGTTGAGAACCACTGCTATAGATAGTATTTACTGTAGAAGATTAGCCTGCGTTACTCTGACGCAATCGTTATGTTGTTCAATTTATATTTACTATAAAAAAAATCTACTCTAGCTCCAGAATACAATAAAGTGATTTTGCACTGTGACATTTAATAATAAGACTTTATAGTTATTTAGTGCCTTTGATCCCCAAAGATATCACTTACACACAGAGATGTGTCATTTCACCTATAGCTGAAATGTAATGGTGCTTGTGGGCACAGCCTATTTAACAAGGCATAGCAACACTACACAATAGATTAGGCTAGGAAAGGAGGCAGAATAATGTCTGCAAACAAAACTTCAGAGGCAATTTACATAGACAATGTACAGCAATTATCCAAATTTGAGTTTGGCTATGGTACTTAAATAGCATGTCCTCTGCAAAGGTGACCAAAAGACTAATGTGGACTGGGGAAATAACCAGATCTAGTTTTAATGAGCACAATTCACTTTCTGCCATTAAACACAAATTGCATTCATTTTAACCTTGTTGTCCTCCTCTCTGACCAAACTAAAAACACTTCTAATGCTGCAAGCAAAAATGAATTTTCACTGAGCACAGTCAGAAGACAAAATCATGGAAATCCTTAGAAGATTCATCTTTTCAGTTGAAATGTGTACATTAACTAAAACATTTTTCGTGGCTCCTGCTCAATAATGGGTGAAATCAATCAACAACTGATTGCCTATTACACTATTGAGATTGCACTGAAGTGACTAACAGTAAAGTGTCCAAACTCAAAGTGCTTTATACAGTCCATGGGCGAAACACATTTTACTTTCACATTTTTAGGCTAAAGAAATTTAGAAAACAATGGCATCTTCTAACCTCTGAGACCTTCGGGAAGCTGCCAAATCCATTCTCACTAAAGTTTACTTTAAAGTAACAAGTGAGGAACAGTGTAAAACTAAAGCCTTCAGATGCTTTAGTGTCAATCATCAAGTAATCGGAGTTACAGGATGTGAATTTAGCCTAGGGAGAGAGAAAGTAGTCACCAGATTATCAAAAATGGAAATCAATTTACATTATTTCCCCCCCTTACTCCAAGACCAATGCTGCTTTACCCTAAATCTATTTTCCCAGGAGCATAAACTGCAATAACATTTATAGATCATAGAATCATAAAATATCAGGGTTGGAAGGGACCTCAGGAGGTCATCTAGTCCAACCCCCTGCTCAAAGAGGACCAATCCCTAACTAAATCATCACAGCCTGGGCTTTGTCAAGCCTGACCTTAAAACCATCTAAGGAAGGAGATTCCACCACCTCCCTAGGTAACCCATTCCAGTGCTTCACCACCCTCCTAGTGAAAAAGTTTTTCCTAATATCCAACCTAAACCTCCCCCACTGCAACTTGAGATCATTACTCCTTGTTCTGTCATAGCCTCTGCACAGATCATATTGTAAATTTACATTTGTTATTGTTTCATGAGACAAGTTATTTCAGGGAGATGTCAAATAAGAAAAATATTGAACAGAAAGATTGGAATGCTTCATGTTGAACTGGCATGTGGTGAAGAAACTGCACCACATCAGACCAGAGTTTGATTGCTGTTCTTAGTCTTTCACTCAATTGGCTAGCAAGAGATTAGAATACCAAAGAGGCAATGCTACCAACTCCTTGAGCAAGGGAATGTTCAGTGACATGCTACCATGATGATCTTCAATGGCTGGTAGAGGGAGAAGCGGATATGAAAGAGCCTTACTTCCTGCTCATTTTCCTTTCAGCACCCAAAAATCACTTAATTCTCCTTGGAAAAAAATGCCCATTCTAACTTTTGACTTTATCATTGTCTGCTTTTTGTAATGATGTGTAAAATGTAAAATACATCGTGACATTCATTCTCTGCCTCCTGCACCAATGAACAAGAGGTTAACCAACAATAAATAAGATACTCTTTTATCAAACATTGGAGAGGAATTATCAGAATTACATACTGTATTGCATTTCACCCCATGTAAATACAGGTCCTCCATTGTCACAGTAGTGTTGACACTATTAATGGACAGCCACTTACCTAGTTTTATCTTGATGTGGCAGGTGAACATCCATATGTAAATGAATTAGAGAAATATTTGCTCTTGTCTGAACAATGTTAAGTTTGGTTCCAAGCTCGAAATAGGATTTCTCCTTTTGTTATAACTGATATCTTTCTGAAATAATAAATTTCTGCATAAAGCAGTTAACATATAACTATGCATTTTTTCCAACAGATGTATCAAGACTGACTTAAAAACAGTTCCACAATTATTCTGAAATCCACTGAAAGTGGTCATCTTTTTACTACAGTCATTACTTTACACCACTATAATTTATTTTAATTCAGGCCTCTAATCTGTTTAAATAGGATTAGCAATGCAACATTGCTAATTTCATATACATTGCATTAAGAACACTACACGTGAAACATTTATTTCCCTAAATTACAGGAGTGTTGTGAGGCTTAACTCATTAATGGTTGTGAGGTGCCTAGATATTACAATGATGAATCACCATGGAAACTTTATAAATAAAATAAGTAAAGGGAAGGGGTGTCAGAAGGTTCTTCCTCCTTCTGACCTCATAGTGGGAATTGAAAGCTCAACCACCACCAGGTATTGGCAGAGTGCCAACAACCAATTTGCTAGCTCTGCTTAGTGTATTGTGTTTCCAATAGTACATTATCTGAAATCCTTGTATTTGTACTGAAAAATGGTTTGGTCCTCACTTGGAGTTAAACTGGTTAACTTTTATTTAACAGAGTTTCCTAAGCAGCAGTCTAATGAGGCGGAAAGACAGGTCACTTCTCCAGCAACAATCTGTTCAGTTCCAGACCGTTCAGTTCTATCTGCCCTCTGCACAGCCAGACTAATTAAACACAAGTGCAAGACACAACAACAGTCGCAACAATATCTATATTCCCATTAATTTTTTTTTCATTTATGAAATGAACCTAGTACCAAAGCCCTTTTGATGTACATATATTTTTAGATGTCTTATTTGCCAGGATCAACAGAGATTTGAGCCAAACAGCTATGCTCCATACAAAGGTAATTCCACCCACCAAAATAAATAAATAAATAAATAAATAAAATAATAATAACAACAACAATTAAAAAAAATAGTGCTGCAGCACATGAGGGAGAAAACCTACAGGGATGGACTACAATGCTTCCTGCAGGCAGAAGAGCAATCCTGGAGAGCACTAAATAAATAACCTGTGGAAGAACATGACCTGTTTCTCCCCATAGAGAAAACACTGCCCTTGAAGAATGAGATGTTAGTGGGAAAGTAAATTCCTATTCCTGCTAGGAGTTGGATTCCCTAATACAAAAGACCTATCCAGCAAGATCCTATTTAAGGTGATAAGTCTATAAAAATGCCTCTTAATACTGAAAGGATTCTGCTCTGGAGACATAACAACAGACGCCAACATTTCCAGACTTGGATATCTAAAATCAAACACCTAAATAAGTGATCTTAATAATCAGAAGTGCTAAGCACCTACAACTCCCATGGAAGTCAATGCGAACTGTAGGTGTTCAGCACCTCGGAAAAGCAGGCCACTTACATTGTGGATATATGTGACTTTAGGTGTTTAACTTTAGGTACTTATATTTGAAAATTCTAGACAGAAGCTTTAACAGGATTGACCACAACCAGATACTGACCAAACTTGCAACAGATTCCATTCCATGAGACATATAAAAACACAAAGGACCAAATTTCCACAAATGGTTCTGACCTGAATATTAGGGAGGAAACTTCCATCAGCTATTCCAGGATGGTTACAGTGAATGAGGAGCTGGCATGAGACCTCCTGGAGAGAGAAAAGTGCAAGTTCCTTCCCTTTTTATATATGTTATTGGCTACTAGCTTCTTTGCAGGATTACAGGATCTGAAGGATTTTTGTGAAAACTCCTCTCTCCTCATAATCCACCTCTTGACAGCTTTCCAAATTACTTTCCAAGAATGATGAATATGTTTGGATCATCTGTCAGAGGAGTGGAATGACGGCTGTTAGCAGGGCAAGTCAGGACTTCTTTAGCTATTGGGTACAATCAGGCTCTATCAGTTGAGCTCAAATGTAAATTTCTGCAGCAGTCTGAGAAGCAACAGAATCAATGATAAGGTATAGAATCATAGAATATCAGGGTTGGAAGGGACCTCAGGAGGTCATCTAGTTCAACCCTCTGCTCAAAGCAGGACCAATCCCCAACTAAATCATCCCAGCCAGGGCTTTGTCAAGCCTGACCTTAAAAACCCCTAAGGAAGGAGATTCCACCACCTCCCTAGGTAACCCATTCCAGTGCTTCACCACCCTCCTAGTGAAATTTTTTCCCCTAATATCCAACCTAAACCTCTCCCACCGCAGCTTGAGACCATTACTCCTTGTTCTGTCATCTGCTACCACTGAGAACAGTTTAGATCCATCCTCTTTGGAACCCCTTTTCAGGTAGTTGAAAGCAGCTATCAAATCCCCCTCATTCTTCTCTTCTGCAGACTAAACAATCCCAGTTCCCTCAGCCTCTCCTCATAACTCATGAGCTCCAGCCCCCTAATCATTTCTGTTGCCCTCCGCTGGACTCTTTCCAATTTTTCCACATCCTTCTTGTAGTGTGGGGCCCAAAACTGGACACAGTACTCCAGATGAGGCCTCACCAATGCAGAATAGAGGGGAATGATCACGTCCCTCGATCTGCTGGCAATGCCCCTACTTATACAGCCCAAAATGCCATTAGCTTTCTTGGCAACAAGGGCACACTGTCGACTCTTATGCAGTTTCTCGTCCACTGTAACCCCTAGGTCCTTTTCTGCAGAACTACTGTCTAGCCGTTCGGTCCCTAGTCTGTAGCAGTGCATGGGATTCTTCCGTCCCAAATGCAAGACTCTGCACTTGTCCTTGTTGAACCTCACCAGATTTCTTTTGGTAGGGACTTAGGACTAGATTTACAAAGGTTTTTAGGTACCTAAAGATGCAGATAAGTGCCTACTTATTTACAATGGCACTAAACAAGTTAGGCATCTAACTACCACTGAAGTCAATGGGACTTAGGTATCTAACCTGCTTGAGAGCTTTTGTAAATTCCATGACGCCTCTATCTGCACCTTTAGGCACCTAAATATCTTCGTAAATCAGTATAAACCTGTGTCTTTGTACTTGTTTGTACAATGGTTAGGACAATGGCACACCCATAACTACTACTAGCTATGACACAGAGTAGCTTATGCTGAGTCATGAACATGATTGAACCCAACAATATGAACCACTGCACCTTCCACCTTCAAGGAGGAGCAAAGTGATCTATCACCCAAGTCCCTCAAATGTGAACATTCAATGTACCACGCTTTCTAACATCATTGGCTAGAAACTCATGATGCAGTTCTGAAGATCATCTTGTTCCCATGTGCTCATATTTTTGACCTCTGGAAAATAACTAATCATTAGATGAACACTGGGTCTTATGAAGTGCCCAGATTCTTACTGCCTCCTGCCCAATGGCTCACTCTCATGCACTCATTTGTCCCTATCAACATGTTCCGAACAATACTGTCCAGCTGGCTATTGGAGGGGCCCAATAAACAGCCAGCAGTCAGAAAGGGGTTATTAAGTCCTGCATGAGTTTGTTAAGGGCCCAACAGCTAGGAGTCTCTTTCACACACTCACAGCATTCCAGACAGACAGGAAGAAGTCTGTACTTACCACAGATTGTTCACAAGTGAAATCGTGAAGACAGTTTTTGGTGTACCATTCACTTTGTTAGGCAGAGAGGTAGGCAAATGGACGCTATCTTTGGATCGTGGGTCAGTGACTTTCCAGTGGGAACTGGAACTAGACTCATTTGGAGTCAGGCAAAATAAACCCTACCGAAGCTACAACTCTCAACAGTCTGACAAAGGTGCATGCAACACTGCCAAAACCAAACCTTGTGTTGTGGAAAAACTGTCCTTTGGTATGTGGGTAACCTGTGCCTCACTGAATAAGCCCTGTCCTATGTGGAATGAGGTCTGAAAAACTCCTGATTAACAGCATAGTGTGTGCTATGCTTTAAGGGTTACTGCTTCTGCAAACACCAAATACATGGTTGTCCAGGCTGCACATACAAGCACCTTCTCGAATGCTGTATATGATATGTCTGATACTTGACTGTCTATGATGTGAGAGACATGCTCACGCTAATGCTATGTAGCAGGGTGCTGGTGCAGAAGCACCTAATTAGCCCCTGCCTGGTCAGCTCTAATCAAGGGGAAAGGTCTGATGCTGGCCTGAGGATTGACAACACCTGCTGGCCTGACAAGCCGAGGGCTATAAAGGCTGGTAGGGAGCCAGAAGGAAGGGGCACGGCAAAGGAGAAGTCAGTCAGGGAGGGAGCTGGAGGCCTCCTAACTGAAGGCCGACTCTGCCTGTAAGGGAGGTAACCAAACCTGTAAACTTGTATATAGATGGATACTGGTGGTGGGACAACGATACGTAAATAAAATCACAGGTGTTGCACAACCCTGAAGCCTCTCCGAGCCTTATTTGGGAGGGCAAGCGGGCCCCAGGAAGAGGGACAGGTCGTGAACCCTGTTACATGCTACCATTGTCCTGTCCAATGCCCCACACAAGAGCTGGCTGCAAATCCATCTCTTGACAGCAGGCATTAGTGGCAGCATAACCTTTCCTGAACCCATTACAACTTGAGAGACTGGAGCTGTGGTCCCCAGCTGGTTGATCTTGAAGGCTACTTGTTCCAATGGACACATCTCTGGAACTCCCCTTCCTCCTGGGACCTGGGGAGGACAAGTCCCTGGAACTGCTGGAAGCAGGAATTAAGAAGTGGCCGACAGGAATCAGACCTGTGAGAATTAGCACTGGAATGTTCTCATAGGCCCGGACTAGTCCATTTAGACAGAGTAAGGGATGCATACAGTGAACAACAGCATATTAGTGCTCTGGACTTTTAAAAGCATGGAACATTCTGAGAAGTGAGAGTGCAGGGTGAGGAAAAGGGTAAGATTAGCCATTGCCTATTCAGACCAGAATGGCAAACTCCATTTCATTGACTATAGTCATGGAAAAGATTTGGAAAAAAAATCTGAAAAGATCAGGAATTGGTTTTTGTACTTCATTTTGAATTTTTTTTAAAGAAGCCCCTTTGTAGAAAAGTTCATTTCATTTTATAGGGCTTTTTGGCTTTGAAATAAAATAAAAAATGTATTTAAAAATTTGAAACATGAAATTGCATTTAACCAAAAATAATTTGGTCTTGAAAACTGCAAAAATTTGAATTCTACATGTTTTTGGTGAACATGGCAATTTTACAGAAATTTCATGAAAAAGTGTGCAGAATGTAGTGACAATATTTTGCATGAAATTTTAAGGGGGGGGAAGTTTCACTCTCCTGTTTACATTAATTAAAAGAGTTTGGTTTCACTCTGTGACTAGCACCTCCATTTCAGACCAAATCTCTGGTATTCAAGCTTCTAGTGGAAAGGTTGTTTTTAATTTCTCACGAGCTTCATCACATTTGGTAACATAGTTTTATCTTGTGATTTGTAAAAATATAATGTAGCCCAATGCCACACATTGGAACGCTAACAGAAGACCTTAGAACATGCAAGCAAATCAGGTAGCATAAAAGGAGCATTTAATTCTCAGCAATTGCTTTTTCATGAGCCCATGGATTTCTCTTCTACAATTACTGGCTAAAGCAGTATTGCAAAGACTTTGGTATGCCTGCATTTGACAAATCATGTCTGCTCCTACAGTTTTTGGAACATTTCAATGTCCTTGTATTCTGGTCAGGTACAAAGCCCTCTAAGGATCTTAACTGCGTTTAGAGAGGAGCTTCAATGCATATGTTTCCTGATTTAAGCATAGAAGTGAGGATGAAGGCCAAATGAAACGAACACCTCAGGCACATAATATTTTGTGTATTAAACAATTTTTGATGTTTGATGTCTAATTTATTTTATATTGCACAGTATAATAGGTATAATCAGTTTGTCTTTTTCTCTACATTCATTTAAATATAAAAGACCTTTTAAACCATACACTTCTCTTCTTACCATACAAATCAATTTAGACATACAGAGAAGGTTATGAAAGAGACAAGCCATGCACACTGAACTTTTTGGGTATCTATATTTTTCTACAGCTTAGTATGAATGGTCAATGTGCATGTAAGCAGTATGTATCAGTTTAAAAAAAATAGTGCAAGTCCCATTTCCTCTAATAAAGGTGTGTGTTTGTTTCTGCCACTGTGATTTGTGCTGCTTCCCTGAAAGAGATTTTACAGTCTTTATTCTGCATGATTTTATGTCACAATAAGAATTACACTCAGAACACCTAAATATTTCATGTTGCTGTTTTAGCTTCAACACAAAGCCTCCTAGCTAGCTGGGAGGATTCTATCCCAATGAACAGATATTTTGTTACCCAAATGCCTTTCTGATTCTAATGGACTGCATGCTATTCCTTCATGGGCAGGTTGCAAACAAGGTATCTGGGGGTTAATTGTCTATTACTTCTTAAGTATGTATATTACTTTGCTTGGGTAAATTTTTCATTTTAATTTACAACTCAGAAATGCTTTTAAATTGATTGCTGTGTACGAGATAAGCAACTGCGTTACCCAAGGCTTTAATTCCATTGACAGCTTTTGGCAATACCATAAACGAAGAGATTGGAGGTTAAACAGGTAATTATCAGAATCCAAAATGAAATTTCCTAGTACTGCTTTATTTTCTTTTATACTGCAAATCAGCGAACTATCCAACACTCACAGTGCAAGGCATATCAGGTTTCTCAGATATAGTTTTTGGTTATCATCTTGTAAACAGCTCCCCTGAAAGCACATAATTCCAGAGAGACAGATGTGGGAGCCCTTATAAAACATACAGATTCTCCTGTATCTAAGCCTCTTTGCCCCTAGCAACCACCTCTGTTGTAGCTCTGCCCCTAGGCTTCCTCTCCATTCATTTTTCAATGATTAACTGTTCTCTTTAACCATCTGTGTACAGAACACTGTCCTGACATCACTGTTTTTGAACACCTGTTAAGTTTCCAGAAAGAAAATAAAAGGAAGTGTAGAGGGTCAGGTTTGGGGAGAGGATTTAACCTTTCCTCATCCAGAAGCTGGGAAAATTTACACAAGCTTTTGTTTATTTTTTTCCTCTTTTACAGGGAAAAAGCCCACACACCATTAAATTGGACACCGAAAATTATGATGAAAGCCAGCCTTTTACAATGTTAAAAAAAAAACCCTCTGCACAGTTGAGTGGATTTTTCCTTTCTTCTTTCCCTTTTCGTATCCTCTTTTTCATTTGCATCTTGAGGGCTCTTCTCTTTTCAGTGTCTGTTTTCACTCTCAGCTCATTTTTCATCATGATTAGCTGTTTGTCTTTTTCTCCTCCTGAAACCCTGTTCTCTCTGTAATTTGCACTCTTCATAACTCTGGGGATCTTGAGTAGTTAAACAGCAATTCTGTTTTGTTTTTAAATCCTAGAAAATATCGTTTGGTTTTTTTTGTGTTCCCCCTCCCCAGGGGGCCCTCTTGCAGACTACACCTACTAGTGGTGACGTAGGAGGGGGATCCGCTTCACACAGCAAGCAGAAAGGGGTTCTGCAGATGGTCTTTTGAATTCTGCCTCTTCCAAAGAGAGTTCTAGGACTATGAGAAGTTGGCAGAGCTCGGGAAACCATTACTAGTAAGCACAGAGGCTACTCCTGCTGCATTAGAGGAGGGGACATGAGGAAGTATTTCACCAGTCAAGGGGCCCTGTTATTTGATATATGGGAGAGGGAAGGAACTGGGGGCAGTATGATTTGACCCTGCAGCAGGACAGAGTCCTGGAAAGAGGTGACCTCAGAACAGGGACTTGAGAAAGCTGGATGGACTAAGGCAGTATTGAGTGGGAGGTGGCCACAGAGAAGTGACTGATGTTGCAGGTTGGGGTGTTCACGTATGCTGTGGAAACTGTTTGTGGATCCGAGACAGCCACCTTGATCAGCAGGAGACTACATGGGGCCAAAGGCCTTTTAATTTAGCAGCTAGAACAAAACGCAGCTTTGCTGCAAGGTGAATTCAGAACAGGGAAAGAGGGTGCAGAAGATTAGACCAATCCCCACAGCTACTAGAGCAAAAGGTCTCCATCAAACCCCATCTGGTTCCAGTTACTCAGCATAGCTTTGTCTCTACCATCAACGCCCTCACACAGCAGCCTCTAGCTGTCCTTTGGCCCCAGGTCCCCCAACTCGTCTGCCTTCCTCGTGTCCATCTCCCTCCTCTGTTGATTAAATTGTTTGATTTTTAAGGGGGCGCCTAATAAATCCTGTCATTGTATTTTAATCATGTTTTATGTGTGAGGATGGCAGGACGAAGAGAGGGAAGAATGTATTATCAATAAAGACTATTATTTTTTAGTCTCAGTGACAAAATCCGGACGATAAGGGAATACTGCGATGAGTAGCAACCTTGATATGGACTTAAAAGAATTTGTTTTCCATGGAACAAAACACAAAGATTGATTTAGTAATACAAAGGTATTCTTTTGAGGAAAAAGAATTCTCTAAAGCAATACAGTGCCTAATATGATGGGCCCTGTTCTCAATTAGCCCCTCAGCATAACAAACACACATGATAAATAACAATAATAACTTATTCATGTTCTGCGGTAAAATTGTGCTTTGTTTAAAGTCACTCTTATTTTCTGGCATTTTTTACCTTGATATCTGTTGAAATAATATGATCTGAAATAGTTCCTGACAGGATATATGAGAAAAGGATGGTTTATTCTCCTTAACCAGTTCCCCTCCATTATTTTTATTGATCTGGAAAGCATACACAATGTAAAATGGTTTGAATGGCAATCTGAAAAATGTTAAGGGATTTTAAAAAGCAAAACCAGTTTGTAGATGTTTTAAAAAAACCCTACATTACCTATATCTTATTGATTGTAACATTATTGTTAAGCTTGGGTAACTTTTTCATACTAGACTTTCATCTGGGCCATCTGTGACCCAAGTAATTCAGAGCACCATATTAACACCAGGTGGTCATTTGCTTCTTAGCAGTTATTCAGGTTTGGCTCAGATAAAGTGAAACAGCAGTTTATGGTCCTGATCTTGCGAACCGTTAAGTGCACATCACTTTATTCATGAGTAATCACTTTGATTTCAATGGGATTGTTCTTGTAAATTATGCCTGTGGTTAAGTGCCTGCAGAATCAGAACCTTAATTAGGTGAAGGGCCCAGTCCTGGAAACATCTTGAAGTTAGTAACAGTTGAAGGTAAACACCACCTTTCAGGAATGAAAATTTTTAGTTTGGTGTTGAAGTTTCATAGATAAACACACATGGTGAAAGATACAGTGGTTACCATTAAAATGCAACAGTTATATCCTGGTATCTGAAATACATTATTTTCCTATACTTAGAATATCCTGTATTTAGAGCACTGTAAAATGTTACATTAGTTTCATCATGCAAGGAATATATATCCTATTAACTAGGACCACCAGAATGCTTAATTAAAATTCCTACTTCAATCAATGTGAAACCATTCTTCTTATGGTCATAAGAGGGTAGTTAAAGATATTAAAAACTGCAGAAAAGATCAATTTTATGCCAGACCAAAGAAAACAAATGTCTGAATTTACCATCTGCTATGACATTTATTCTTGCCGCTGCTGCCAACAGGGTCAGTGTAATTGTGTCTGGTCATAGGAAATTCTTGGAGGCATTTGTTTTTGCTGAAGTTTGGAGACGTGTAAAATGACCTGATTGTAGTAATGTGATTTTTAAAGAAACATTAAAAATGCAACAAGGAAGTCTGGTATCAGTAGAACAGAAATGCACCTGTCATAGCACCATGTTGTCATATTACTGCAGGCTAGTGCAAGTCAGAATCCCACGTGTTCTTTTGCATGAAAAGAGAAGACAATTTACCTCAAATTATTCTGCATTATTTATAGTTCTCATGATGCAAAGAAGCAGCACAAGATTAATATAGTGTCATAGCTTTTCAGAGACACACTGTTCTATTTTATCTGTAAGCAAAGGTGCTGTCCCAACTGCATTAAAACTTATTCTATAAGGCTGTGGTTTTCAAGAATGGCTACTGATTTTGAGTGCCTCAGATTTTGGGTGCCAAGTGCAAATCTTTGGGACCAATTTTCAAAAGTCCTGAGCACCTGCAGCTCACTCTGACATCAGCTGGAGCTACAGGCTCTCTGCTCTCCTAGAAATCTCCTATAAAGGGCCTAAAGTGTCTCAAGCTGGGCACCCGTTAGTGAACACTTTTGGAAATGTGTTGGCATATATGTAACTTTGCTCCCAGCCTAAAGATACATGACTGACACCACATGGAGCAAAGGAAAGCAAGCATAAGCAGCTATTGTTAAATGTAAAATGTAGCAAGATCTGTGAAGATGTTGACTTATACTCATCACTTATTTCTAGACACAAAACAAGACTTTCAGATTCTAGCGATATTTATGGTTCTGATAGAACTGAACCCAAGAAACTCCTCAAGCTGAATTATTGATGCACTGTGTCCCCCAAGCTGGTACAACAACTTTACAGAGGTCATGGGACTAATATCTGGAATGGGTCAGCTTTACCTCCTCCCTATTCTACAACCTTTCTTCAATCCAATCAATCACTTGTATAGGGTCAGCGAAAAGCAGAACAACATGTGGCAAAGCTAAATGCATGACCTCAGAGCTTTTCCATGCTCTTTCCATAGGGGTACCTTGGCTTCTTCACATAACAGAAGCATGGGTCTAGGAAGGGAGTGGAGCCACAGGTTGTGTCTGTCCAATCCTTTGTAATCCTCTGGCTAAGCTTCTCTCAGAGTGGGGACTCATGTCCCTACTACATACTACCCTGAGAGAGACTAGGTTGAGAGGAAGTCTGGGGGGAGAGGGGGAAAGAGACCTTTCAGGATCATACATGCTTGCCAAGCACTGATCCTAGACAACACAAAGAGGGAGGGGAAACCTCATTGCTGGACATTTCTGCCTTTGCTATAAATTGAAATAACAATTCTATTAGACAACTCTAAAAGAAGAACTGACCGTGAATTGTTGGTATTATCAAAACTGGTGGCATTTGAAGGGCAGGATGATGTCTTTGTGCATAATTTAAATGACCTTAATGAATAGTACATCTGACCTAACTACTGAAAGGAAAGGAAAGGAAAGGAAAGGAAAGGAAAGGACAGGAGGAATGTTTTGCTCCTTAGGTTTCCACATTAATAATATGTTGGTCAATAAATGCTTTAGTTGTTGTACTTTGTGGTTTTTTTGTACAATGAAGAAGACAGACGTATACTTAACTAGTATAATAGTTGATTACTGCTTGTAGCTAGTCTGTACTTTTTTAAACACCTATATCTAATCTTCCAATGTGAGCTGAATTTCTAGGGCTCCAGGTAGGATCAGAAAAGCAAAGCAAAGCAAAGCAACTTGGATTATGTAAAGCCTGTACATAATGAGTACTTAAAAAAACACTGAGCCATGAAAAGGCTATTTAGGCCAATAATAGCCTGTTTCCTTATTGAGCAGAACCTGGTTACCAATACTCAAACAAACGGCACTGCGGGGAAGGATTTTTTTAGACTGAGTATTCTGAAAAAGAGAGGCAGATTTTCTAAGTGTTTTATAGCTGTGTGGTTCACTGATGTTGATGGGCATCTTATGGCTAAATCCCCTCACATCACTTAGAAAATTTAACTCATCTTTTAGTGATCGGTAACAAGAAATTGTGAGTTAGGGTAATTTTAAAAAAAAGTTAATCAGTTACACAAGAACAACAATAAACATACACAAATAAATATTGCTAGAGATTCTCTATAGTCAAAACAGTTTGTGGTCTGAGCAGTGGTGTGATGCCACAGATGGCATAGAAGAATTAGATGCTTCAGTGATCCAACATTTTGGTGGTGATACAATTTTGATGTCAAACTAGAATTTATTCTGCAATCTTTCTTGTAATAATCAGGATAATTAACCAGAAAAATCTGTATTTAGCTGGTGCTAATCTAATCACTAAAATAATTTTACTTTAATAAAATGATAATCATGTAATATACAACAGGGAGAAAGAAAACACATTTTTAAATGTATATACCCCTTGGCTCTTATGCTAAAACAGTCTATTTTTAGGTATGATCAGATACATATTCATATTTAATTTGCCTGGGAGTCTAGAGCTCTAGTTCATGGTGGGCTCATTTCATTTATGAAAGTCAGTCAGCAAATGTCTTAATTTTCAATCCTTATCTTTAACTAACATTACTCAGCAGTACCAAGAAGAGATAACATTTTCATTCATGAATATTTGATAAACACTAATGGAAAGTTATAATACTGTTCTGGGGTATTAACGATGCCATTTGCATTTAAGGTAGTTATTGCATTGCGCAGGATTGCTATGTGAAAGACATAGTGTGCCTGGTTCAAACCCTGCTGGAGTCAGTGGAAAGACTCCTGTTGACTTCAATGGGCTTTGCATCAAGCCCAGGGAGAATTTTAAACTTGAGCAAAGAGCAGACTCTAGTTGGAATATATTGTTCAGAGTAGTACCAATATATAATACATTAATCATAAAGCTAATTTCCAAAACACAAGTAAATTGCGCAGACTAAACAGCTGCATGCCACATACTGATTGTTCCAGTATAACAGATCAGTAGTGAAATCATATAAACATCTCTGAACATCAACGTGTACCATAGCATTGTCATTGGAATATCTTAAAGTGTTCCATAACAAAGTTTTGTGCGAACCAGGCTAACAGCTTGATGGATGCATGTTCCAAAGATAAAAATGTTACACTGTGCCATGACAGCACTAATCCAAGCAGGAAACAAATGCAGTGAAAATGGGTTTGAGTCTTAATCACTATCTGTTGTTTGCTGGATCCAAATGCTATAGAGGAGTGGCCAGGAGCTTCAACGAGTGTAAATCAGCCTAGCTCTAATATAGTTAGGACTTGTCTATACAGCATGGCAAAGCACAAGACAGGGGTGTGATTTGTAAAGCTCACTAACTAGCTGCACTCTAACTGTCCCATGTAGACCTTGCTGGGGTCTCCTGATCCCGTTCTAGAAGGTACCTAGTTCACATTAGCATAGTTATGTTTGACACAGGAGTGCTTAAAACGTTAGTGCATTTTACAAGTCACACTCCTCTGTTGCGTTTCACCAGCACTGTGTAGACAAGCCTGTAGAGTTCCTTCAAGGGAAGTTAAGAGTGTTCCTTACCATATCCCACTGACCTCTCTGGCCATTTAATAATTGGTCTTGACGGATTCTGAATGGAGTCCTGTCTGTCAGAATTTTGCTAAGGAGAGGGCCCACATTACCAGCCCAGCCGCCCTATTTGGCTGGCGTTGTGACCTGGTGCATACAGCCGCAACACCACTCAAATGTGGCTCAGCCTCCCCTCCATCATGCCAGCAGGGAAGGGGCTTTGCTGTTACACCATCTAGCATTGGTCAAAGGCCACATAGGGATGGGGGGCTTGGACCCCCAGGCCTTCCACACATACCATTACACCCCTGCTGTCTGCTCGGCCTCAATCTCAGATATGATGGAGCATCAGAGCATTGGGAAGGTTTAAAAATGGGAGAGCATCAGCACTCAGACAGGGATGGAGAAACAAAACAAAGAACCATTCCTCCAACAATGGATAGGAAATAAAAATAGATAAAAAGGGGTTGACAATGGAAATGCTAGCACAACCCTAGCAATTGGTTTGCCTACACTATCATCGATGGTGTGATTGCAGCTCAGGTAGGCATACCCATGATTGGCATTTATGTAGCTAGCGTAGCCAAACAGATCAGTGAAACTATGACAGCAAGGGCTGTAGCACAGCTACACAAGCCCACACGGAACCCTGGGTACGTATTCATGTTTGTAGCCCACACTGAAGCCCATTCTGCCACATCTTCACTTCTATTTTTAACCATTCTTGGTAGATTAAAGCTAGCACAGGTATGTCTACCTGAACGGAAATTACACCTTCAGTTGCAGTGCAGACATATTCCATAATGTTGCAAACGCACTGCTATAGTAAACATGAAGGGCCATGTTCCACAGTCCTTATTAAAGCAAAATATCCAATAAAAGCAGTGGGAATTTGGCTCAATAAAGTATTGCAGAATTTGGCCCATATTATTCAGAACTATTTAATGTTTCTACCAAGGAAAATGGCTACTACGATTTTAGTTTATCATTATCACCTTCTGGCCATCTAAGGCTACTATCCTTTAAGGTAGAAAGAATTACTGGGTATTCTTCTTTTGCTTATTATTTATACTCAGGGGTAGAATATTACTACCTTTTCATCAAGACAATTATTCACTAAAAGCCAGAAATTGGTTTACTTTCCCTCTGGTTCAAAAATAATTATCTAAACAAAATTTTAAGATACAAGTGAGAAAACAACAGCATAGCAGAATCTGTAGGTAAAGTTAATTGCTTGATCTGTTTATGTAAATCTAATTTAGAACATCAATTGAACCTTTGGAATCTCTACTAACAAATAATCCTCAAAGGAAATAAGCACACTATATGTAATTTTAATGTGCAGTACTGTATACATTTTGTTGCCCATCCCCCACTGAGGGCCTGATTCTATTACTCGTGTATGTGCTACTCAGTATGCGTAAGAGGTTGCTGAAATTCCTGACTGCATGGTTTAATTGTAAATGATTGACCCTTTTATGCATTTTTCTCATGTATTATGTCAAATTTGGGCTTTCATTTTTCAAATGTATTAAAAACAAGCCATTAAAATGCAATTATATATTAGATAGAACGATACACAAACTATCTATAATTTTTGTTTGATTAATTCTCCATCATTAAAAGGATGCTCCTAAATAACATCCTCTTTTTGAGAACTGTAACCATTTACATTGATGTGGAATGTTTGTATCTTTGTGGTGCAGCTGTGTTTAGCATCATCACCCTTGTGCTCTAATTCTGGAAGAACAAGAAACTTGATGTCTTGTGTGAGCTTGTTTCCTGTGCAGCAGGATACAATATTGCCTATCTAACCACTGTACAAAACTTATGGAAATTATAAGCCATTTTTACTTTGTATGTTGATTTATAACAGAGTAACAGGCTGGCAGCTTTTGCCTGAAACACGCCATCCTGTTAGCAGGTGTTAAAGCATTGTAGGAAAGGGTTAAATGGATTTTGGTGACTTACTAGGGCAGGTGGGTCCCATCTAGATACAAAGAGAGATGGAAGGAACTCTCTAGAAAAATCTAGAGAGGATCTAGAATATGGGCTGAGCAACCCAGAGGGAGGAGCCTTAGAACACCTACACTTGGGGAAAAGGTTTTACTTGACTTCATGTTTATCTCATTATTGATTTCTGTATTAATAAAGCCAAGTCTTATGTAAGGGATGAATTTGGAGCCTACAGTTTGTGGACTGTGTTTGAGAGCAGGCTGGACAAGGCAGCTGCTCATTATTAGTTTAACAATTTTGTCATCAGGGGACCTTAAATTTAAAGTACCATCAAAAACATTACTGGTTGCTAAAGTTGTTTAAACCTTTTAACTTTTTAGGTAATTTCCTGGAATAAGTGCCAAATTCTAGCCTCGTATTTGCATACACTATATGTGAAATACATTGGTCACCATCAAAAAGCTAGTATTTCCCAACAGATACCACACAATCGTATTGAAGATATCATGGTTCATCATTCTGTTCACTGGCAACCACTTCAGTTGACATCATCACATACACAGGTCATTTAATACTCTTTTCAAAATTTTACATAATCTCTGGCCTCTGACTTATTATACATGCATTAATGTCCAACATATAGACAAAGTTGTGATTTCTTTGGTGGATGAAAATCTAATATATTTACAACTTTTGCTTTAGATTATTTTTATATGCTGATTTTCAACTATCTATCAAGGTATTTTCCCCACACATGGCAAATATGATGAAATATTTTGGATAGTTTATTTTATTAGATGCATTTATGAAATGCCCATCACAATGTGTCTGATGGACAATTACATATAGTTCACATACAAAAGGAATGCCTCCAAACTTCTTACACAGAATATTAGAATATATAAGTACAGCATGATTAAAATAAAATATGGGCTGAATTTTCATACAGCTTAATCAAACTGTAAAATTAATCAGTGCTATTGCTCACTCTATACTTCTGCCTACAGAGGAGCAAGTCCAATTAAAACATTATATTAGCTCAACAATTATGAATTTGGGCAATAAACATGTACAAAAAAAGACCCTTGAGCTATATGGCTGGGTTCAGAATTGCCTTTTTATTCAAGATGAGCTTTGTTATCTCGGGAATGTGGAGAACAGTCGCAAAGCTATCACAGTCAGGCTAATTACTTTAACAAGACCTGTTTTATTTAAAAATAAATTAAAAAACAGGCACTTGGATCAGGCCTTGTGGCAATGTTTATCCTTTACATGGCATTCTCTCTTCTCAACAGCTTTACACAGATCTGTTTATTTCCTATTGAACTTCTTTAAAATAAAAAAGGAAAACATTCTCACTCGATAGAAATAAGGCTACTTTTCTTAATTCCCATGTATCACTGCTGTGTGAAGATTTTTCATATTTATGGCTCTGCTCTATTTTAAGTTTTGGCTGAGGTGATATTTGAATTCAGATTTTGTTTTGACATGGAATTCCTTTTTATTATTCTTTATATAATGTCACAGAATATGAGTCCCATAGCCAATAATGAAACATGACTTTATTCTGGACCTTCACTGTCTGTTTGACCTAGTATTTACAGGTCCAGCTACTTTTTAAAAATACCTTCGCTGCTTTAAATCCTATTTTTTCTCTTCTTTTTCTCTCTCTCTCTCTCCTCTTTCCTACTACTGATGAGGCCAGTCTACACTGCAAATGTATATTGGTATAACTACATCGCTCAGGGGTGTGAAAAATCCACACTCCTGAGCGACATAGTTATACTGACCTAACCCCTGGTATAGATAGAGCTATGTCAATGGGAGAACGTCTCCCGTTGACACAGCTACCACTTCTTGGGGAGGTGAATTTTCTCCTGTCAGCATAGCAACATCTTCACTATAATAAATTCTGTGCTTTTGATTTCTCCTTTTCCTCAGTTTCTCTTCTGTTAATTTCTCCTCTTTTTTCCCCTACCATCCTTCAATCTACTCCCTTTTCCTCCCTGCTTTGCTTTACTCAACCGTCATTAGTTGAAATGTTAATTTGTTCAAAAGCGATGAAATTTTGACACAAAGGTGGGGTTTTTTTTACATTACACACAGTTGTTGTTGCTAGATAATACAGAACAGAGTCAATGAAATGATAATGTGAAATGAGTGTGTCTGGATTAAAATAATAATTGATTATGGGTTTTTTAATCTTCTGGTGAGTCTGCAGAATTGTTATAACAACAGACCAGAGTTGTTTTAAGATGAGAGGAAGTGCCCATATATGGATTATCTGACTTTGTTTTGATTGCACAATTTTGCTGGTACAATGTTGCCACCTCTTTTGAGCATTTGTTTTCAAGGGAGCACAAGACACCTTATGTAGCAGATACGGGAACGGCAGCAGCAGTAGCAGCATCCCTCATAGTAACTGCTAATACCAGGTGCTAGGTTCCAAATAGTTACCATCACATCACCGAACAACCCCTTCCCTGGTCAGATCTGGCGAGGGAAGCAGATGAGGATATTGCCATCTTCAAAACCTACAGTAAAGCTCCTCATTTACATAAAACTGGTTTCATGACACATCATTTGATTTTTTTCCGATTAGAAAAAAAAATCAAGGAAAAAACAAACCAAGAAAAAACCTGAATTACATCAAGGTTCATAATGCAAGATTGTTGCAAGGGTTATAAATGACTGGTTAACAAAAATCCTAGATGCCAGATTAGTGTAGCATGGAGGAAAAAAAGATTGTGAGCCATCTTCAAATTATTTTTACACCGACTGTCTAGGAAGTAGCAATGTAGAAACACTGGTTAGTATTTTTTAAAATAAGATAAAATCTGCGTGAAGATTTTTTTCTTTAAAAATATGATTCAATAGATCTTTTGGAGTCCATTTACTAGTAAAGTATTTTGTGAGAAATGAACATAGCATAAAATAAAATGGGTAAATACATTAACATAACAGTCACAGATTAATAAAAGGTAGGAAACGTAAGAAAGCATCCAGCTATATGGTATATATCAGGGGTAGGCAACCTGCGGCACGCAAGCTGATTTTCAGTGGCACTCACACTGCCCGGGTCCTGGCCACCGGTCCGGGGGGCTCTGCATTTCAATTTAATTTTAAATGAAGCTTCTTAAACATTTTAAAAACCTTATTTACTTTACATACAACAACAGTTTAGTTCTATATTATAGATTTATAGAAAGAGACCTTCTAAAAACGTTAACATGTTTTACTGGCAAGCGAAACCTTAAATGAGAGTGAATAAATGAAGACTCGGCACACCACTTCTGAAAGGCTGCCAACCCCGGTATATATAATGACATTGCCTCTAATTTCCTAGTTTTTGGTGCATTGGAGGGGGTAGGTGTCATGTTGCATCCCTACAGCTCTGCCCCACAGCTCCGTACCCAAAATGTGCACTGGGTGGATACACCATGCACCTCAGTTTTACACATAATGTGATTATGGTGGCCATACTCCCTTCTTTTCCTGTGCTGGAAGCTGGACTCTTGCTTAAAGAAACAGGAAGTCAGAAGCCTACAGGCTTTGTGGTGTTAGCACCATTAGCGCAAATTCAAGAGGAATTAAAAAACAAAACAAAACAAAACCGTGTCAGGACACCACGACCTTGCAAGATCACGAAGGTTGGCTTGGAGTGCAGTTGTGCTCTGAAAAGAGTGACTTTGTAAGAGCAGCATTGTGGGCTTCCACATTTATTGTATCTCAAACACTTTCAAAATAAATTGGCTCAGTTCACAGGTAAAAAAAACATCCTTCTTTTGCTAACTGTCCAACAATTAAGACTGTAATCAGAATTTATTCAGGTTTCAGACTGGTAGCCGTGTTAGTCTGTATCAGTTAGTCTGTATTCAGTAGCTTTTCAACCTCATAATGTGGGGGTCCAGAATAGAATTGAGCTCCATCTCCCATACCTATTTTGGCTGTGTTGAGTGAACAAGAACAACAAATAGTAAAAACGTTTCTTGGTCAGTAATGTCAGCAGATATTATTTGGAATACACATATTGGGCAGGCAGGGGTGGCTCTATGTTTTTTGCCGCCCCAAGCACGGCAGTCAGGCGGCTTTCGGCGGCATGCCTGTGGGCGGTCCGCGGTCACGCGGATTCGGCGGCGTTTCTGCGGGTGATCTGCCAGTCCTGCAGTTTCGGCGTACCCACCACCGAATTGCCGCCGAAACCATGGGACCAGCGGCTGCCTGACTGCCGCCCTCACAGCGACCGGCACACCGCCCCCCGCGGCTTGCCGCCCGAGGCACGCGCTTGCTGCGCTGGTGCTTGGAGCCGCCCCTGTGGGCAGGTCCACTGCGGAAGGAGGTGCCATTTCTACATAATAATTTTACAGAGAGGAGCCATCTTTTAATCTCAGCCTATTCATTATTCACTCAAATGTCAGTAGCATATTTCCATAGGCATGGTAGATCCCCTCAGAGGCAGAACGGGAAAATATATAGCTATGTACCATCTACATGATCATTATAATGAAGAGCATCGATGTCAAAACAGACCACTAGGAGACACCACATGATTTTCGTACAGGTGACTTATTTATTTAGCATGACCTATAGGTATTGCTCTATCAGGCTTACGTGAAATCATTCCAGTTGTCTGTCAGGTGTCATAGCAGGATTTATTGATCTACCATATTACAAATCACCCCATTAGTTATATTACTCAAATTTCCCTACAGATTTCCATTAACCACCATTTTCTTTAAAGATATGGGAACAAGTCCCTCCTGCAAAAACAATTCGGTTATATAAAGATCAGCATTTGATATTCCAACAAGAACTTTGTCAGGCAAGGATTAAAACTGCAGGAATTAGTAGAAAGCTCAGATGGGCTCACCTCATCATTAATTCAACCCCTTGCATCTATATATTGTAGGGGGAGAGGGTAAAAAAACCTTAACATTTCACACCAACTTTGCACTATTGTAAATGAGTATGTAAGGTGCAGGGCACTGGAGAATCAGGTGACACTGATTTCAATGAGAGCAGGGTGGGGACTTTAGCCTGTGGTCCTAGAGTGATGCTAGAAAGTATTTTAGAACATAAATAACTGTTTCTGGAAATCAGCTATTTAGAAAACTCTAATGAGAACATTAATGGGAGTTATGCATGGGCTCAGCTATAGTCAGAGCTTAAATTCGTGGGGAAAAGTCACAGCCTAAGGAATAGGTTTATGTGAAAGCAAAGCCCTACAGTGGGTGCATTAGGGAGCACAGTGCCTCAGTACAGGGTGCAATATGCTTCCTCTTTGCAGGGCAGGGGAGCAGCTCTATAGGCCAGGAGAGGAGAGGTGAATGGAGGCTGGCATTACTTCAAGGGAGAATCCATTGTATTACATGGAAGTTTTCACTCATTCCAAAGAGATTTCCAAGAAGAGAATATCTTCCTATGAGCAGGCTGTTTGGTCATGTCGAAGAAATGTGATTATTTTACGTTGCTGACAACAGAGCACGTCAGCTTAACAGTAACAAGTTATTGAGTAAGGAGTCTGTTTACTAAATAAAGTGACTTAAGTGCAATAAATGGTATATCTAGTATCATAGTAACATGCATTTACAAGGGACGTTTTCCTGGACTGCCTTTTGTTGATAACTATTAAATTAAACAAACAAACAAAAATAACCGGCTATATCCGGTGATAAAGAGAAGCATTTAATTCGAGCATCTTCAAAGTAAACCACTTATCCTGAAATTAAACATATTTACATGGGTCTGGGAGGTGTTCACTAAGAAGGTACAAAGCAATTCATTTCTCCTCTTTTGTGAATCAGCAGCTTATTTTTTTTTACAAAGATGTAATTAAGCCTTTGTTGAGTTTGAATGATTTACAAGGATCATTTTACATGTTAATGAATCTATCATATTGAAAAAAGCTGCAATTCAAACACACATTCAAACTATTTAGACTGTAAATTCTTTGGGGTCAAGGACTCTCTTTTTGTTTATACAACACCCAGCACAATGGGGTCCAATGCTGATGGAGGCCTGTGAGTGTTACTGTATTACAACTAATAAATGATCATAATAGAACTGTAAACACATACATTCTTCCATATGAACACCAGCTACTACAACTTCATTAAGCCCCTTTTAACATTTCTCCCTACAAGTTAATAATACTAATGACATCTGCTAAGTTCATTGTTCTCTATTACATAAAGTAGTGCAACCTGCTTCATTTCTTTTAATGCATATATTGGAAAATATGGAGAGTAGCATGTAGGTAAAGAACACTGCTTGAGACCATGGACTCGACACCCTATCCTTGCTCACACTATCCATTTGTATATTATTCTAGCTATCTGCGTCTTTAGGAAGTAAAATAGCAACACAACTGAAATATATCTAAAACCAGGTGTAGATGGATTTTCCAGAAGCACTAGTAATAACAAAAAGTATGTGTGCCATTCCTGTTTCGAACAAATGTGAGAAGGCTTCAGTTCTGGGGTGGATTCCCATTTCTAAATTGCTTAAGTACCCCTCTGAATTTGATACAGCAATTTCTGTTACTTACCCATGTTTCACTGGAGAGTCTGTAGAATAATGGTAACTAATTTCACAATGTTTCTAAAATTATAATCGAAAATAACCAGTTCAGCTTTGGTTCAGATCTTCCCATATTTATCCAATGTTCAGACATCTTTCTCAGCTTACTCAAAGCCACAATTACTTAAAATAGTCAGTAAATTCTTCTTGTAACATTCCACCAAGTGGAATGGTTTTGTCATCTGTAGATATCAAGCTGTTACTACAAAGGGATTAAAATCCATGTACTATGTTATGGAAAATCAGTAGTGAGACCATAGTGAAGGTTGTATCATGGTTTTCAAAATAATATATATATGAATGTTGTCTGCCTATCCACTTTGTCTGTGTATACTCCCTGGTGTAGCTCACTCTATTCTGATGTAACAATGGTACCACCCACTCTCTCTTGACTGTAAAGTCATGCACTTTCCTGTTCTGTCACAACTAGAGATAGATGAACTTATTTTTCCAGATATTTGCTTATGGGGAAGCTCTGGGGCTCCCAGGACAAACTTGTTAAAATTCTATCACCAAGATGAGAAGATTGGGGTAATTTTCTGGCCTATGACAGAGTCACCCCATCTCTTGATTCTGCTTGATTACCCTGCCAGAGATTAATTATCCCCAGGTCTTGTAAAAATACTAATGAGCTATTTTTTAGGACCAGCTACCACGAAATGTCAGGTGTTTTCACAAAATTTCCTAGGACAGTATGCTCAGGAAATCTCTACCAAGTCTTCATCCCACTTTAATTTCAAGTCACACGGGCTGAATGCTACGATATCAATTACTCTGCACAGTTTTTAGGAATAAAAGTATAAACATTTCCTTAGACCATGTCTACATTAAGAGTGCTTTGTTGATAGAAATACCAGTTTATTATACCAGCAAACCGCTCATAGTGTGGAGGCAGTTATACTGGCAAAACTGCGCTTTGTACCGGTATAGTAACGCCACCTCTATGAGCGAAACAAGCTATGCTGGTAAAAGATATACTTGCAAAACTGCACTACGTCTACACTAGGGACTTCTGTGAGAACAACTGTGCTGGTCAGAGATTATACCTCTTTACATCCATGACCAAAACAGCTGTGCCTGCAGAAGTCTGTAATACTTCAGTCTTCTTTATGAAGCAGTTCTGCCTCCTTACTTGGTTTCTGATACTACATACACTTAAGCCTGTGCTTTAATTTAAGCACATGAGTACTCCCATTGACTTCAATGTGATAGTCACATGTTTAAACTAAAGTGTATGCATAAGCACTTGCAGGGGCAGGACCTTGGTTCTGAGACAGCATTTGCTTTAAATGGATAAACAAAGAAGTAGGTTCCCAAATTCCTCAACCATCTTCAAACAGATGTTTCTGGGCTATGAGAGAGGGAAATATTGTGGGAGCCTCTGTTAAGCTATTAGCAAATGTCATGGCCTGATTTTGAATCCATTAGCATTGTGAGTTTGAAACTTCAGCACGAACCCAAGCATTAGTCCAGTTAGGAGAAACTGCAGGAAGGGGGAAGAACAAATATTAAAACCAAAAAGCCAGCCTAGGTTTTGAGGCACTCTGTCCCTCAGTCATTGCAGATGTTTCCTTTAAAGTAGAAAACGTGTGCATTTCCCCCTTTCCATTTAATTTCTCTTGGAAATAGATGTTGGTATAAAATGACAATAAAAAATGCCTACAAACAAAAAAACAAACAACCAAACTAGTTCAAGATGTTTAAAAAATCTTGAACTCCATGAAATTCATCCACTCTCTGTCTCAATCCTATGAGTCATCAACAAGCTGTCTATATAAGAGCAGCAGCAGTAGAGGAGGGAGAAGCAAGCTACCACCGATGTTGCTGGAATTAACATTTTCATGTGAATTTTCCATGGATACCTGCTAATGAAGTGACTAATAGGCTTCAAAATAGATCAATCTATTAGTTAACAGCTCTGGGCACATAAAGCATTGCTGCCCTTCTCGGACGCCAAATAGTTAGTCAGAAAGTGCCATCTTGCTCCATATTTTGGAAGACAGAACTAGCTATACTGATACCAATGTGGAGAAAATCACTATGTAAAATAATTATTGACAATAAAATAAACTAATTCCTGCAGCAGATCAAACAGTAACTGCACTTACTTTCTAATGAATGTTTGACTAGTTTCCATATAATTTATATTAATATTTTCTAAGGTGTAATGTTAAACGAATAGTGCTTGCCAGGGAACCCAAATCCTATGGTTGTCAAAAGACAAAACATGGCTCTCTATGGCAGTTACAGAAAAAGTAAATGTACATGATGTAGTGTAATTTGCTTTAAAGTATTAATAAGGATACATGAATTCCAAAAGAGTCTGCTGAACAAAATCCCTATGATCAACATTCATTGCTTGACGTGATTCTAGGATTTCTTTCATTCATTTTTAGAATCTGAGGATAACATATTATATGAATCACAGGCTTCTCTGTAAATCAGCAATTTACCCTACATTTAAAGTATAGTAAGATAATACAATGGGTAGTGGTGTGTTTTATAAGTTTATACAACATGATCATTTTTCCTGTTACTGTATAACAAATCAAACAAGGTTCCTCTATTTACAAAAGATAACGTACTTTAGAAACGCAATATGATTTTTGGATAACAAAGGGACTATTTAATCCACCATTCAAACAGAGCTAATTCTGGGGTGACTTGTGACTGTTTAAAATCTGATTGGGTTCCAGAGGAGACCTGCTGTAAAAAACTCCTCAGGAGATGTCCTAGCCCTTCATCTGGATGGCTCAGTCCCTTCCACTTTCTTGATTGTACTGGCTGGCTCGGAGACTTTTGCCAGAGGAATTTCCATTGTGAGGGCTTGTCTGGACTCCACTTGCCCATTGTTAAACTGGTACTCTGTACATGTTAAACTGTTCATCCTCATGGCAGCTAGGGAAGTCTATTTATTGGGAACTTGTGAAGAACTGTATCTCACCAGACCAGGTGACTGTGCTGTTTTTATGCATTTCTACTAGTAATTCTAATAAGGCAAAATTATTAGATGCACCATAGTTTCTCTCTCTATTCTAGTGATAGCTTGATCAGGAGTGATTTAAGTCTAAGAAACCTAGGTTTGTGCTTTTGAAAGTCAAGTGAAATGCAGTACTTAGCAGGAGGAAGCAGACTGATGCATTTACATACACAACTACAACTCTCAGCTTCCAGTAGCCAGACTAATACAATCTGTTTTCCCCAAAAGGTTCTTAACCTAATAGACTAAACATTAGGGAACAAACTTGAAAGGAATGAATGCTGAAAGTAAATATGGAGTACTTATAAAATGTTACAAGGCCACAATTAGATCCTGTGGTTTTACTTCTCTGTATGGATGTTTCTAGGCTTTGTGATGACGAAGATCACCATAATATCAACATTATTTAAAAATGTTGTAACATATCTACTCATTGCTTCATTTGCAGAGGTTGCAAATGGTTTACATGACTCTTAGCTAAATTAGCATAGATACTTAATATTTGCCCTCTAAAGACAGAAACCTTTTCTAACCAGTTAAAACAAAGAAAATGCAAATAAATCTGAATCACATAAGTAAGGACAATAAACTACTGTCAGGGCAGAGAACCCTAGTCCCAGAGTCCCTCACTCTTAAGGGCCAGAATGTGACCATCCCTTCTGTGGGTGTGGAGTGGGAGAGCACAAACAGCTTCCCTCGTGTAGTCTTTGTAGAGGTGAGGCACAAGTGCAGTCCCTAGGCTCAGTATAGAGCAAGGATTTCTCCATCCCTCCCTCCCAAACAAGATTGGGGAGAGGGAAGGAAGTAGTGGGGAGAGTAAGAAATACCCCATAGGAGCTGCAGCAGTGGGTGCACACAGGACCGGCTCCAGGCACCAGCCGAGCAAGCTCGTGCTTGGGGCGGCAGATTCTACGGGGCGGCAAAAAAGCCAGAGCCGGCCCTGGGTGCACACCCCTGTGCACTGGAGAGCTCCCAGCCGCCAGGCAGCTCTGCATCACCCCCTGAATGGGGCACACTGAACACTAAGCATTTTGCTGAAAAGTCTGTTCTGCACAAAGCTGAGGGCATTTGAGTAGCAAGCCCTCCAACATAGTAATTTATACTTTTGTCTAGGTCCTAAGGGCCAAATTCTGCCTGTGATGTGTCATGTACATAAGGGCAGATTTGGCTACAGCTAAAAAAAAAAGAGAATATAATCTCTCAGAAGAGAGTATACCTGACAAACAATTCAAAGCTGCTCACCATATTAGTAGGTGTAACCAATGTGTCCTGCTAAAGCCAGCCACAGGGAAAACAGCAGCAAGATTTATTGTGATAATAAAGATCAACCATTTGTTTACAATTCCTCTGCAGAGCAGTCACCTCCTGGCTACTGTGTAGGTGGAGCGTATTAGCTGCTTCTAAACAAATGATCGAGACTAAGGCCTTGGCTACACTTGCTGATGTACAGCGCTGTGAGTTAAACCTGACTTCGTGCAGCTGAGTAGGGAAAGCGCTGCAGTCTGTCCACACTAACAGCTGCCCAGTGCACTGTCGTGGCCACATTTGCAGCAATTGCAGTGCTATTGGGAGTGGTGCATTATGGGCAGCTATCCCACAGAGCACCTTTTCCCATTCTGGCGCCGTGGGTTGTGGGAAGGGGGCATGGGTGCGGGGGATTCTGGGTCCTGTCCCAATGCCCCGTGATGCATCGCTTCGCATCCCAGAAATCCCTTTGTTTCCATCCACCTTTGGCGCCATCTTTCAACGGTTTCTGTGCAGCGCGATCTGTCTGCGGGAAATGGAGTCCGAACTGCTGAGGCGCATGCTGACGAGTCTCGCCAGCACGTCATGTTTGGCTATCGAACTATTCCTTAAGATCCAAAGTGACAGTGAGAGTGAGGGTGAGGAGTCCGACGATGCTATCGAGCCGCATAACGCGTATGACACGAAATTGCTTGTGGCATTCACGGACATGCTCAGCACCGTGGAACGCCGCTTTTGGGCTCGGGAAACAAGCACCGAGTGGTGGGATCACATCGTCATGGAAGTCTGGGATGACGAGCAGTGGCTGCAGAACTTTCGGATGAGAAAAGCCACTTTCATGGGACTGTGTGAGGAGCTTGCCCCCACCCTACGGCACAAGGACACGAGATTGAGAGCTGCCCTGCCAGTGGAGAAGTGGGTGGCTATTGCAATCTGGAAGCTGGCAACTCCAGACAGCTACCGGTCGGTCGCAAACCAGTTTGGAGTGGGAAAGTCGACCGTTGGAATCGTGTTGATGCAAGTTTGCAAGGCCATTAATCGCATCCTACTCAGAAGAACCGTGACCCTGGGTAACGTGCAGGAAATAGTGGATGGCTTTGCACAAATGGGGTTCCCTAACTGTGGAAGGGCGATAAATGGGACGCACATTCCTATTCTGGCACCACCCCACCTAGGATCCGAGTATGTTAATCGGAAGGGGTATTTCTCTATGGTTCTCCAGGCGCTTGTGGATCACCGTGGGCGTTTCATTGACATTAACACAGGCTGGCCCGGAAAGGTGCATGATGCAGGCCGGGACTTTTTTCCCAGAGCGGAAGATCACGGTAGGGGAAGTTGAAATGCCCATTGTGATCCTTGGAGATCCCGCTTACCCGTTAATGTCGTGGCTCATGAAACCCTACACAGGGAGCCTTGACAGCAGCAAGGAACGGTTCAACTACAGGCTGAGCCGGTGCCGAACGACTGTGGAGTATGCCTTTGGCCGTTTAAAGGGCCGCTGGCGATCTCTGTATGGGAAGCTGGACTTGGCCGAAAACAGCATCCCCGCAGTTATATCTGCGTACTGTGCCCTCCATAATATTTGTGAAGGGAAGGGTGAAAGCTTCACTCAGGCATGAACCTCCGAGGTTCAACACCTGGAGGCTGAATTTGCACAGCCAGAGAGCAGGGCTATTACAGGGGCCCAGCGCGGGGCTGCAAGGATTAGGGATGCCTTGAGGGAACAATTTGAGGCTGAAAACCAGCAGTGATATCTGGTGCCCTGCACGGGAGTGAAGTGCAGTAGTTCCAATCTTTAGGAATCAGTGTCTGCTTAGCAGACAAGCAGACTTTCAGTGCCTGTTTATTTCCTGGGCTAAGGAGTCTTTTACTTTATGCAATAATAAAGAATGTTTTCAAAGCCAAAGAATCCATTTATTGAAAAGAAAAAAAAATTATTTATTGAAAAGAAACAAGGGGGTGGAGTGGGGAACAGTACAATCACAGATTCACGTATGTCCTGTCTGGTGTGCTGTGCAGTGAGTGTTGCACTTCAGGACAGCTATACTGCATGGTGATGGGGGTTGAGTGCAAAGGGTAAGGGTCGTGGTTTTCAGGGCTGGGTGGTGAAGATACTGGTGTTGGAGGCAGCGGGTGGCGTGAAGAACAAGGAAATTGGGGAAAGTGGGTTGGAGGTGACAGTGGGGCACAACGGAAAGAGTTTTGGGACAAGGGCTGTGGGGGGGGGGGGTGGCGTTTGCGGTACTGCTCCACTTTCTGCATGGCTACCAGCTCCTGGATAGCATCTGCTTGGCGCTCCAGGATGCTTATGAGCCTATCAGTGCTTTGCTGCCGGTGTACGGTGCTTTGCCGCCGGTGCGCTGCGTTTTCCTGGCGGATCCTGCTTTCTCTCTCCCTCCAGTCCTGTGCTTTCTCATTCTCTTTAATAGATTACCGCATCACTTCTTGCAGCATGTCTTCTTTGCTTTTTCGTGGTCTCTTCCTGAGTCTTTGCAGTCTCTGAGCAGGCGATAAGAGGGACGGCTGAGGTCTCAAGGTTGATGAAGCTGTATAGGCAAAATGCAACATTTAACAGAGGCAGCATTGCTTATACCAGACAGAGTAATGATTCCCCCCGCACTTAAGGAGTAGAAAACATACAGGGTCTACACAATAGCATAATTTTCCCATCTGAAACAGAGCACACATATCCCACGGGAGCCTCAAAATGGTGAGTAAGGGGGACTGATTGTTTCAGGGCTGCACTGTCCTCTGGGTTTCTGTGCCTTGGGGAGAGCCAACAGCTTCAGGGGGCACCTACACTGAACACTGTCCCAACATTTTCCACAGGAGTTCGTCCTGGATGATATCTCGCTGCTGAGGGTGACCTGGGAAGCAAGGGAGGGTCTTCTACTGCAATGCGGCTTCCGCCCTGGCCCATATGCAGCTTGCCTGTGTGCAGCAATGGTCCCCTGGCCCCTCGCGGCACAGTGGCGCGGACACGTTAGCCTGGCTGGGACAAGGACCATTGTGGCTCTCCCGATAAACCTGCGCAAGCGCATTGCACACGTTCTGGATGAGACATTCGAGGAGATTACCGAGGCCGATTACCGCGATGTGATAAACCACATCAATGCACTATTCCGCATCTAGGCATGCATGCCTAACCCTCCTCTCCCAAAGAGCCCACACCGAAAAAATTCCTTCCCGAAAAAAAACCGCTTACCGGGAACCTGCTCTTCTGTTTGTCCTCCACCATGTACCGGCTGCTGCGACTGGCTACCTTCCTCCTGGCTCGAGAAGAGCTCCTCGCTGCATGGCTCCAGGGATTCCGGGGTGTCTCCATCCGGCCCACCACCATCACTCCCGTTTTCCTCCTCCTCCTCCTCCTCCCCCCCCACACCGGCTCTGAAGTGTCCATGGTGGTGCTTGGAGTGGAGGTGGGGTTAACCCCAAGTATCGCATCCAGCTCTTTGTAGAATCGGCAGGTCGCGGGGGAAGCACCCGAGCGGCTGTTTGCATCATGGGCTTTGCAGTAGGCACTCTGCAGCTCCTTCACTTTAATCCTGCACTGCAGGGCGTCCCGCTCATGGCCCCTTTCCATCATGTCCTTTGATACCTTCCCGAAGGTATCATAATTCCTATGGCTGGAGTGCAGCTGGGACTGTACAGCTTCCTCCCCCTAAACACTGATGAGGTCCAGCAACTCGCCATTGCTCCATGCTGGGGCTCGCTTGGCGCGTGGAGACATGGTCACCTGGAAAGATTCGCTGATAGCACTCCACGCCACACCGGGCTGAGCAAACAGGAAGGGGATTTTTAAAATTCCCGGGGAATGTAAAGGGTCGGTCACATGGTTGTTACCTGAGGCCAGGGCAGTAGAGTTTGAACTGATGACCAGAGTGGCTAGAACAGGCATTGTGGGATACTGCCGAATAATTCTGGAGGCCATTCACAGCGCATTGGGCGGCCACACTGGTGCCGCAGCGCTGCAGCGGCAGCGCAATACTTGCTATTCCTCTCGGAGAGGTGGAGTACATGCAGCGCTGCAACCACAGAGATACAGCGCTGCAAATGCCTTGCCAGTGTGGACGGGGAGTGAGTTACAGCGCTGGGGGAGCCTTTACAGTGTAGCCAAGGCCTTTGGCTCATCTTGTTTAAACTCAGCTGAATTCCATAGTCTTTTTCATTCAAAAGGGAATGTTAAAACTAGTTTGGCCAAAAGTCTTCTACATAAAAACATTTTTATTTAGCTTGTACCAACCTCCTAGAATATAACTGTCTGAAAAATACAACAGAATAAAAAAAGTCAAAATGAGACCATACGTTTCAGCCATATTTATAAGCAGGCCCAATGAAATGATATTATTATTAATTTGTATTACATTATGGTAGCATCCACAGGCCCCGAAGAAGATCAGAGTCCCATTGTGCTAGGCAATATCCATACACTTAGAAAGAAGGAGATAGTTCCTGCTCCGAAGAGCTTACAGTCATATACAAGACAGTAAGGAAGTATCTATTACCCCTGTATTTCCCAGTATGGGGAAAGGAAGACCAGAAAGACTAAGTGACTTGCCCAAGATCACACAGGTAGTCTGTGGCACAGCTGGGAACTGAAACAAGATCTCCTGAGTCACAATCCAGTGCCTTAACCCCCTAGACCACCCTTTTGCTCCAGTATAGGTCTAGGATATCGTCAGATCATTTTAAGAGACTGTTCTGTAATTATAAAATACTAGATGGGTAAGATGTATTTGCAATCAGCTGTGCAATACAGAATTATAACTTTTTTTGAAAGTGTCTAGTACCATATTTATAGATCTGAGATATTTCAAATAATGTTGGTGATAATTGTAAAGTTAGATCAATAGTTTTCAATAAATACCAACTGTGACACCCTGACACCCCAATATTCACCACTGTCATGTAATTAGGGTAAGTATGTCTTGTGAGGTATCACTCTAAAAGTCTTGATCTGCTAGACATTAATATCTCATTGGATTGATGTGTTATCATATGTGAAGTTATGAAGTTTGGCTATGTATGTGTTACTGAAACATGTTCTGAGGTTGAAAACACCCACAAGCAGTTATTCAGGTACAACAGTAAAAAGGCCAAACGATGCTAATGGTTTATTGAGGAAATGCACACAAGCACAAGGATTACCCCAGGAACTGTGTACAATAGAAACTTCTCAGAGACAGCACTACACAATGGGAACTGTTTGACCCAGGTCACAGCAAAAGAGTTTTCCATCAGGTGGGAAGAAGATATAAAAGGGGCACAATGACATCATGGGAGGACCTCACTCTCCCTGCAACAACACACCTGGAAACACTTGAGGGGCAAGGACTGAACTGTGGAAAGTGATGGTCTCAGGCTAGAAAGAGCTTTAGCCTGTGTATGAAAACCTGGGAAAGCCAAGGCAACTTGTGCCTTAAGAGTCTGACAGACTGTTTATCACTCAGGGTGAGAATTTGCTAACTTATATCTTACCTATCTAGTGTGTTAAGCTCAGTTTGTGGTTTTTGTTTATTTACTAAGGTAATCTGCTTTGATCTCTTGGCTATCCCTTATAATCACTTAAAATCTACCTCTTATACTTAATAAACTTTTTTTTTTGTTTTAAACCCAGCTTGTGTAATTCATAACTGGGGGAAGTTGTGCACATCTCTCTCCACGGTGCGGGAGAGGCTGAATTTCAATTAGCTTATGCTGTACAGTTCTTAGTGCAGCTCAAGACAATACAATTTTGGGTTTACTCTCCAGAGGGGTAGTGCACTTGAATGCTGGGCAATTCCTTAGCTGAAAGCCTTCCCATGCAGTACTGATTTCAGTGTCTGTGTCTTTCTGCAGCTGGGTATGTCTCTACCTGTGTGTGTACTAGAGCAGGTTCGAGGGCCTGAGTTAGCAGTACAGGGTGAGCGGGCCCGGGCTGGTGGAATAGGCGGGCTCAGTGGTACCCCAGTACATCAGGTCAGGGGCGGCTCTAGCTTTTTCGCCGCCCCAAGCACGCAGGCAGGCTGCCTTCAGCGGCTTGCCCGCGGGAGGTCCCCGGTCCCGCGGATTCGGCGTACCCACCGCCGAATTGCCGCCGAATCCGCGGGACCAGCAGATCTCCCGCAGGCAAGCCGCCAAAGGCTGCCTGACTGCCGCCCTCGCAGGGACCGGCAGGGCGCCCCCCGTGGCTTGCCGCCCCAGGCACGCGCTTGGAGTGCTGGTGCCTGGAGCCGCTGCTGCATCAGGTGGCACCCCGGAAGGGGGGGGCAACCTGTCACACCAACTACTAAAGGATATAAAAATATATAAAATATATTAAACAAAACCATTAGAAAAAAAAGTGACAAACTAACATTGAAAAATCTAGATTAAAAACTGAATTTCTAAATTTTTGGTCAACCTTTTTGTTTTCTGCATATACTCTGTAACTTTTATCTCATTTGCACCATATATTACAGGCAGATAAAGCTAACCCACATTAGCACAGCTATTACGTGTGCAGTAGTCCTATAGCTGAACATGCAACAAAGTAAATAGATGAGCTTAGATAAATGAAAATCAATAAACTAGCAAAGGCCTCTCTCACTCAATTGATCCAGCCCTGTGGGTAATAGAAGCACAAGAATGTGAAATGTTGTTAATATGGCATAAGTGTAAATTCCATTTATCGGAAATACAGTAACCAAAACTAATAGTTACACAAATGCAATTCAGAACATCATTGATCTTTAAATATTAGATGAAAGCATGAAATAAAATGAACAATGAAGATCTTTTAATTGCCACTGCCCATTGTTATAAACTTTTTAATATGGCTTCTTTTATCACTTTACCATTTGAAACTGCATCATGCAGTATCTTTCATTATTCAGTGTGTATATAAACCCATGGTTTGATCTATAAACTATATTTGGTCTTATAAATTCTTTTAGTATTTTCGTAGTAAATTTCTGAGGTTATTTTCACGTGAGATCAGTGGCAGACTAGCCTCTGGGCCAACGGAGCCCGTGCCCAGAGAAATGGGCACCCCCATGCCCTGACCCACTCCGCCCACCTGGCACTCCTGCTGGGGAGCGGGGGTAGCTCTCACAGTCCGATTCCATTCCCCCAGCAGGAGCACTGGAGGAGGTGTCGGGGGCTGGACTGCAGGCGGAAGGGTGGGGAGGGGCTCTGGCCCAGGGCCCCACAAACCCCTAATCCATCTCTGCATGAGATATATTGCTGGAATTTCTTTAATAAACAGCAGACATTGCAATATTGTTCAGTCAGATCTACATATGCTCACCATTAAAAGTAACATAAGTGATGTCTCTTGTACACCTAAAACAATGATCCATGGGTAAAAGTTTAATTTTAAATTGACAAAATTATGGACAGATAAAAACATTATGTCTGGTATCAAAGTAAACATTTATGAAGTCAGAATACTAACAGTACTAGTTTATGGTCTGGAAGCAGCTGCATTACATGAAACAGACATCAGAAGGATGGAGGCAGTAGAGATGAGAATACTTCAAAAGATGGCAGGTGTAAAGTGGAATGATTTTCAGACAATTGAAGAAGTCAGGAGAGTAGGATGTGAAATCAGGGTACTGGACTGGGTAAAATCAAAAAGATTACTACGGTGGGAACACGGCAGAAGACAAAGAGATGAGACGATATCAAAGAAAATTAATACAGAAACAACCCAGGTCAGTCCAACCTAGAGGCTGGCCGCTGACTAGATGGCAGGACATTGTACGCAGGGACATGACCAGGCTGGGCTAACCTGAGGAACAAAGCCATTGACAGCAATGAATGATAATGCTGTATTGCTCCTTGGTTTGGAAAGATGTTCTAGGATGAAAGAGAGACTGCATTTCAGACACCGGTTCCCCAAAGAGAGGGTCCTAAATGTGCCAACTGTTGCATTTTAGATACCTGAATAAGAGCACAGCAATAAGGAGGCCAGCCTAAAAAAAAGCATCCACATATTTTGGAATCTGATCCTGCTCCCGATCAAAAAAAAAAAAAAAAAAGACTGGGCCTTAATTATGCAACAATATTAATATTATTAGGCACCTACACACAATTATTTAAAGTCCAACAGCACTGGATTCTGAAATTATTCTGAATGGTTATCTTTTATAGTTTTACAAATCTTCAAAAGCCACCCCCATGAAACACACAATAAAAGTACTTAAATACGCAAAGTACTGAAGGTCTGGGGGCTCTTCTTTTGCACACAAATTATATGAAGTGTAGGAAATGAGACACGATAAGTGCAGGCAAGATCAAAATAGTCTAGTTTATGGAGGGAGGGATAGCTCAGTGGTTTGAGCATTGGCCTGCTAAACCCAGGGTTGTGAGTTCAATCCTTGAGGGGGCCACTTAGGGATCTGGGGCAAAATCAGTACTTGGTCCTGCTAGTGAAGACAGGGGGCTGGACTCAATGACCTTTCAAGGTCCCTTCCAGTTCTAGGAGATAGGAATTTAAATTTAGGGTGAAATTCTGACTAGGGTCCTGATATGAGGGGCTTTATTTGATATATGCAACTATACCCTTCCTTCCCCGAAAAAAAGTGACCCAATTTTTTTACATGTTCTAGCTGGTCACCCCTAATCCTGACTCGAGTGAAGTCAGTGGCAAAACCGCCATCCAATGGGGCCAAGATTTCACCCTATATCAGAAGGTAAAGAATAGAAATAGAAAGATATAGAGTGAAATCTTGGCTCCTTGGAAGGCAGTTTTGCCACTGACTTCATTCAAGTCAGGATTAGATTAGAAAAGGTTAATCCAAGAATTGTATACACCAATCATTCTAGATTACAAAGATTTTACACAAAATTTGTGCACAGCCAAATGCCCATTACTCCCAAAATGGTGTTGAGTTTTGATGGTGGAACAGAATATGCAGCACAGAGTTAATTTTTAAAAACAGCCAGCAATGAATTGCTGAGGAATGCAAACTATTCAAGTCATCAACCAGCTTTCTCTCTTCATTTGTTGAATTAAGACACGGGATGAGATCCTCGGTTGGTTTAAATCAGCACAGCTTCATTGAATTTATACCAGCTAGGGATCTGACTCAGTGTTTCACTAATGGAAGTACATTTTACAATTGAAACATTGCAGTCATCTGGAATGATGCACATGAAAATAAAAATATTTCTCTTACAATGGAGTTTTGGGGAATGCATAGTTTATATTTCCCTCTGCATGTCAATGCCAAATAAAATATTATTCTTATTTCATTTAGAAAAACATAATGGTTCTAAGCATAAATGTCTTATCCCTCCATTCCTAAAAAGCCCATTAAAAGGTTTGTGGAGTTATACAGATTTAATTTTCTGACTTTAACTACCTTACATCCTTTACCATTTTCTATAAAAGACATTATCATCTTTACATAGTGACGGCTGCTTTTCTTTCTAGCAAAAGTGAAAATGATGATAAAATCAAACACATACTGTAAGCTTATAATGAGAAGCCAAAAATAGTAAAAAGGGAGAAAAATGAACATGCATTTCATTAGCATTTTTTGATTAGCAATTTCTGAGCCATAACCTAAAATGGTGGTAATTAAATCACTGAGCTCTAATACAGGCATTATAAAATCACTGATGTGCACTGGGGACTAAATACCTAGGATAGCAACATTCCTATGCAGCTGGAATTGTTAAGATGTGGTAAAGAACGTCAAGGAACAATAAACATGATTGAATGGCTTGTTTGCAGGAACTGTTAAAATACTCTCACCATACTGTGAACAACAAAAAGGGAAAACTGACTTAATTGTCTTCATTATGACCATCAGACAGACTAGCTACTCAATAAAACATACAGTATCTTGTAAGTTTCCAGTAAAATGTTGAAATAGCCCTGTTCGGATTTAGTTTCCAATTGTTATTTTAAGAAAAGATGTGTTCATAGTCCAAGCAAACATATATTGTAATACAGCAGTTCTGTTTTGTGCCACTCAGATGTACACATTTAATCCTGGAGGTATGAGCTCTTAATTCCTTAGTGTAATCCCTGCCCTAAGAACTTTTATCTTTCATTATCCAGCAAGTTAATGGCAGCATTTCAGTGTCTTATCTCTAAATTTTTCCAAGTTATACAAGTTAGAGCCAAGCCCCTTATGTTATTTCACTAAAAGTTTTGGGACACAAATATAGTGAACTGTATTCTTCCAGAAATAATATACAATGCTTTAGTAAATTGCTGTCCTGCAGTCTATTCCACTGGAACATATTCAGGGTTCTTCAAGTTCATCAGAAAGCTCTTTTACATCTTATTATATATTAGTGAACATTTGGATAGAACAACAAAGCTGTGTGCATCCAATTATGAACCAAATTCTAAAATCCTAACTCAGTTTTTGCCTGTCCTGATTCAGGTAAAACAGGTAAATAAATTCAGTGTTTTGACTTCTGTGAGATTTCTTCTTGAATAAAAACTGAGAAAGGACTCTAGAATTGAATCATGAAGAATTCAAGAGGCTACAATTTTTTATCATTTTTAAAGGCAACTGAACATAGCCAGCATCAAACTTTACCTCATTTGGCCTGCCTATCCTTATGTACCAACCAACAGCAATGAACCATTACTTCAGTTTGGTTGACCAGAGTAAGCACAGAGACGCATAGGAGAAAGTCATTCAAGTACCAACCCCATAAACATCATCTGTGCACCAAATTCCTACTGAAGTCAGAGGAAGTGGAGCGTGTAGACAGATGGCAATATATGGTATTTGTTGCATACCATGCCCCCTGGTCCAGAGAAGAATAGAGAAGAGTAAGTGGGAACATGATATCAGTCTTCACATACATTAAGAGCTGTTATAAAAAGAATGGTGATCACTTGTTCTCCATGTCCACCAAAGGCAGGACAAGAAGTAATCTGCTTAGTTTGCAAAAAGGGAGATTTAAGTTAGCTATTAGGAAAAAGTTTCTAACGATAACAATAGTTAAGCACAGGTTACCTAAGGAGGTTTTAGAATCCTGACATTGGTGATTTTTAGTAACAGATTAGACAAACATCTGTCATAGATGGTGCAGATATACTTAGTTCTGCCTCAGTGCAGGAGAATGGACTAGATGATCTCTTGAGATCGCTTCCAGCCCTGCATTTCTATGATACTATATGTGATATATATATTTAGTATTCTGGTCTTCATCTTTTATCATACTACTTTTACTTCAGGATACTGTCTTAAAATTTCAAGACAACCACTGTGTCAACATAGTGAAATTAAGTGTAACTCATTTTCTCTACCTCATAGCTAAAATGATATTTTGTTGGTGATAAATTTTGTGACATGCTTTCCCAATTCATTAAAATAATTACTGTATGCTTTACTTACCTTCCTAATCTAAATGTTGCATTTTATCATGAAATAATTTGAAATGATTGCTGAGCCAAAACAATTGAAATGGTTCATTCGCTCAAATTATTTTATTTCTCCAAGCACAGAGCAAAACTCTTCTCTCCTACAATGTGATTTCAAAATTGCTTTAGCTTGATTTTTTTCAGGGCAGAGTAGAAAGCATTCATTGGTTTTAGGGTTCTTGCTGTCCTCACTGAAGTATTTCAGAGTCATTTCAATATGTACTGTCTGTAATTCATCCTCCCACAAAGTTGTACAAAATTCAGGGGGGACATAATCTAAAAATAAATGGGCTATCTGGACTGTCACTATATATAAGATAGAAAACTGAAGACCCAACTACTACAATTAATGTAGCCATGGCCCTTTTACAATGGTTGTGTGTTAATGCTGGTATCCTGCACCGAGTATATTATTATTATAGTTTTAGAGTGCACTCACTGGCAAACTTCTGGGCACATGTATTCTCAACAACCACCATCTATAAAACATATGGCGTGGGACTTTAAAAAGCACCTGAGTTGGGTTCCCTGCTCCTGCTGAAAGTCATTGGGACTTAGGCACCTAATACTCCTAAACCCCTTTGAAAATCTTTTCCAGTGACAAATGTAAACCAAAATAAACTCTCGCAAACACAAGTGCAGTTCAACCCACTCAGTCACAACCTCATGCCTTGCAAAAGCCAGATTGAGGAATAAGCCTTGTACTAAGCCCTAAAAGTCAACAAACAATGACTGGTATGGTCTTTTCTTTATCATGGGTAACCTAGTGAGATTATGGGTTAAGATGTTGCATTAGTTTAGGACTTTTTTGGAGTGCTTTCTTCACAGTGTGAATCCTCTGGTTCTCCTTTGTTATTTTCTACTTTGACCTTGTCTACACTACCAGGGTAAGGGATAGCTCAGTGGTTTGAGCATGGGCCTGCTAAACCCAGGGTTGTGAGTTCAATCCTTCAGGGGGCCACTTAGGGATCTGGAGCAAAATCAGTACTTGGTCCTGCTAGTGAAGGCAGCGGGCTGGACTCAATGACCCTTCAGGGTCCCTTCCAGTTCTAGGAGATAGGTATATCTCCATATATTATTATTATTGAAATTATCATAGAAGTGAGGGGGTGTGTATAACAAGAGGGGATCAGCCTAGAATTCTTCCCAGTAAATCCATAGTGCTATTCTGTTAGATAGAAAACAATTGCCACTAGGGTCTTACAAATGAAATACATCAAGGGTTCTGTATTAAAGGGAGTGTGCCACTAAATTGTCACGCCAATTAATGTCCCGGTACATGGTCACATGCAGTATTTCTGCTCTTTTGTACTTCCCTTGCCAATAGTGTTCATATTAGACGTAATTACATGTCTACTGATTAAAAGGTAGCTGCATATACTGTATAAGAAGGCATCACCTGAAAGTCCCGCTATTATGTCCACATAAAGAACCTAGCACTAAATGGAAAAAATAACCGAGAAAAACAAAACAAAGCAGAAACGAATCCAGGAAGGCAGGACTCTTATTCCATCCTCACCAGAAGCCTTGATTCCTCTATTAACAATTCCTACAATTATGGTACTATCACTATTGACATATTTCATAATTCAACAAAGGTACTGTGACATTGCACTCCATAATGTATTATGGGAATATGCTTATGAGTGTGAATATGATGGAACTGGAATATGCTTCATGCAAAAGGTCTCTTGTAAGATATCATTACAAAGCTTATCATCTACTGAGTGTGTTCATCCCATTTGTTTGCTGGTATTATTTCTATGTCTGGAGTTAGGAGGATAAGTTATAAACTTGTATTACTGATATAAACATATTAAGTGGAAGCCATTAAGGATGCTTCAGAATCAATGACCTGTAAATAGCTCTGTTTACTTGCAAACCTTCCTAGGTATGTGCGGGCCAGCCCTGGAAGAATGGAGGCTTGGGTCTCACAGGACATGTGAACCTGCTACTGGAATGCATCTTAACCTGGTGCTTTTCCATTTAGAAGGAGGGGTGGGGACTCAGAGAGACAAAAGATTCCTACCTGGTGCCAAAGCTATAAAAGGGGGTGGAACAGAACAAAGGGGGCTTCCAGTCATGAGAAAACTCCTAGTTTCCACCTAAGATGTTAGTTCCAGCAGACAAGGACTGTACCGGGGAAAGGATTGGGCCCAGACTAGGAAGGAGTCTAGCCTGTGAAAGAAGCTTACTGGAACATCTCTGAGGGTGAGATTTTACCTATAATCAGTTTCTTAATGTATTAATCTTAGACTTGCATGTTTTTGCTTTATTTTGCTTATTGACTTACTTTGTTCTGTCTGTTATTACTTGAAACCACTTAAATCCTACTTTTTAGACTTAATAAAAACACTTTGGTTTATTATTGAACCCAGAGTAAGTGATTAACACCTGGGGGAGCAAACAGCTGTGCATATCTCTCTATCAGTGTTATAGATGGTGGACAATTTATGAGTTTACCCTGTATAAGCTTTATATAGAGTAAAACAGATTTATTTGGGGTTTGGATTCCATTGGGAACTGGATGTCTGGGTGCTGGAGATAGGTGACCTGCTGAGGAGTTTTTGGTTAAAATCTGCAGCTTTGGGGGTGTGGACCTGGGTCTGTGTTGTAGCAGGCTAGCGTGTCTGGCTCAACAAGGCTGGGTTCTGGAGTCCCAAGCTTTGGCAGGGAAAATGGGCTTAGAGGTAATCTCAGCACGTCAGGTGACAGTCCCAAGAGGGTCTCTGTGACCAAACCCGTCACAGGTATGATAAACAGTTTGTTTCTTATGTCTATAAACACGAATCAGTCAATTCTATGGATGTGGTCTTTAGTTGGAAGAGAGCACTGGACTGGGACTCCAGAGACCTGGGTTCTATTCCCAGCTCTGTCACTGGTCTACTGGGTGACTTTTGGCAAGCTATCTTACCTCCTTGTGCGGTGGTGGGCAACCTGTGGCCCATGGGCCGCATGCAGCCCATCAGCGTAATCTGATTGCGGGCCGTGAGACATTTTGCTGACGTTGACCGTCCGGAGGCACGCCCCCTCCCCCCCCCAGCTCCCAGTGGCCGCAATTCGCTGTTCCTGGCCAATGGGAGCTACAGGAAGCGGCAGCCTGCAGGCCGCAGGTTGCCCACCACGGTTCTTGTGTCTCAGTATTCCTATCTGTAAAATGCGGATCATGCTACAGATTATTTAAGTGCTTTGACATCTACTGATGAAAAGTATTATATAAAGCTAGGTATTATTATTACTACTATATTCAATTCAATGGAGTTACATTAATTTACATCAGCTAAGGAACTGGCCCAGTTTTTTTAAGATACCTTCTGCTCCCGAGCATTGAATCTTTGGCCTTGCTCTTGGCGGTTATGTCAAGATGACAATTTGTGCAAAGAACAGGTCAGGCAACCAGAAAATGTTTCGGTACAAACCTTTAATCAAACTTTTCCAGCAATTTTTTAATGCAGCAGAATGGAAATTTTGCAGCTGCTTCATTTAAAACTTGATGTTTAATGAATATGAAAATTAACAATTAAATCAGTAAAGTAGCCCCCAGTGTTATTTTGATATTTAATTCTTCACCTGTGGAAGTGTGGGAGGCAATCTGGGATTGGGATACACACATTTACTGGATGTGTCTTCTACAATGATTAGCAGTGAAATAGTTAGCAGTTCTGACATTTAAACTGTCATGTCTAGCTTCCAGAGATAACCCAATGAGATAGCACACCTCTGTGAGCTGTAGCTGCAGGCTGCTTGCAGCCTCAGAAAGACAACAGAGCACCAGTTTACATTTGGGTCACATTATCAAGGTTTCCTTCACAATCATGAGGAAAGACTTTTTTTCTTGGGGCGGGGGAGGGGTATGTAATGAAAGCTTAGATTCTGGACCATAAGTCGGTGGGAAAAGGTGGATTCTGCAGCAAGTTCTGTAGCTTTGAAGTCTCAGACTATACTGAAAGCTATCTGTAGTGCTTTATACACTGTATTGGCCCCATGCTCATAGAGGACTATATATGTGAGGAAGTCCATTCATTTGGATCAGTGGAGTTGGGGAGAGGAAAAGAACATTAAAAGAGATACTAAAATGTTCAGAATTTTAAAAAAAGTTACTTTCACCATTACTCGTTATTTACTTTTTGCAATGTATTCAGCATGGAAAACTAGGACTAGATTGTTCTGCTTCTTTTGTTCCACTCTCAGAGTCATGTATTAGCACAATTCTTCAGTGGTTGGGTTGCAAATGCTACAGGAGAATGGCTGAATCAAAACAAAACATTATTTTTACTGCAGTGGCATTCAAACATTAAAAAAATTACAAGATCTAAGATCACCTGTAAATGAAACTTAAATTTGGATCTAAATTAATCTGATTTAGAGAAGCCCTTTAAACATAGAAGAATTGTATATTATGCTTGAAGGGGAAAAATAATCTCACAAATCATGCTAAAGGGAAAATATAATATCAGTGTAACCGTCTCAAGATTAATATAATAGGAATGTACAATGAGGATCAATTAAAGAACAGCCTATAACTTTATAATTAACCTGCTTTTCCAGTTTAACCTAAAATGACAAAGTAAATATTGACAGATGCTCACAGAAGCATAGAGGATGCAAAGATTAATAGCACTATATTCCATATAGGAAAACAGATAATTTTCAATTTTCCTTTCCTTTAACCCATAATTTGGTTTTATAAAGGGTATTTACCTCTCAGTACATTTGTTATTAACATAGGGCCATAGATGTGCATGGAGATGTATAGATAATAAAGACAAAGGGTGAAATCCCAGCTCCACTGAAGTCAATGACAAAACTCCCTTTGACTTCAACAGAACCAGTATTTTACCTAAGGTCCCTGTCCTAAGAAGCTTGTACTCTAAGGCCCCAGTTTTGCAAATACTTATGCACCTACTTAACTGTATGCACTTTAAGTATGTAAAGTTAAACACATCCACAAGTCTTTGCAGATCAGGGCTAACTTATACAGTAAAACTGATGAGGATAATGGGATGCCACACAGATGCATCAATGCACAGTCAATTATCGGATTGAAGCCTATGCTTTTACCGATATGTTCATAAACTAATGTTTCATAACAAATCTGTATCAAATACCTGCCTGCTCACTTAGCTGAACTAAATGATTTAGAAAAGTAAAAAAGTTGTATACAATGTAACATCCTAAGATACAAAAAACAAAACAAACAAAATCAAGTACAAATAGCCATTCTAAGATATACTTACTGATATGAAGGAATTTTATATCAATACAGGGGGTCCCCACTATATGTCGAGGTTGCGTTCTTGAAAAGGGTGACGGATACCAAAACGATGGACATCAGGGAATTTTTCCCCATAAGAAATAATGGCCTGCCCCGCCTCCTCCTGCCTCTGAGTGTGCCTCCTCCCCGCTCCCCCCCCTCCCAGCACCTCCTGAACCCCAAGGGAAGCACCCACAGAAAAGCCATGCAAAATGTGAAGCGACAGATATGCGGATCAGGACTGACGTGAATTGGAACACGTTCCCCTATTGATGAGTGACAGATATGCAAAATGATGGCTAAGTGGGAGACATATACCAGGGACTCCCTATATAAGCAACATTTAATACAGTATATCTATTGTATATCTAATATAATTCATCTGATACTCATAGCTGGAGCTTCCATAACCCAAATTTTCAGTTACTTTACAATGAAAAATATTAAGATATATCTAACACCCATCCTCAAAGCAGAACTCATTTGGAGAACTCTGGCACTTTGCTCCATTTTGCAGTTCTCCAACAGATAAGTCATCACAAATGCTGTTCAAATGTTCATAGCAGTTAGTGACATTTTATCACGTTTCCAATTGGCAATTCACATCACTGATGCAGCATTAAAGATCTCTCATGCTTAACTCTTGATAGCAGTGCAATGAATGAGGCTGGCATTCTCCAGTGGTATGGATGGTTGTTTTAGACTAAGTAGAAGAAGTAGAATTCTCCACAGATGCTGACCTCATTACACAAAATGATTGATGCTCAATCAGTGACTTAACAAGTAGACAAAGGGAATGAATTTTTCCACCATCTATCACAGGAAGCAAAACTACAAGGGCTTTTTGTCTCTGTTTGAATGCAACATGTAAACAAGTTTTCATCAATATGTAGATATTTTATTTTAATCAGGAGACATTCTTAATCCAGATTTGGTACTCACCATTTTGTGTGTGCAGAATGTGTTGATTTATAGCTTGTTCCCTTAAGGAGAGTTAATATTGTACCTAAAGTGGTTTCAGGTCTTGTTTAGACTGAGGTACACATCTTAAATCAATTAGCTAGGTATTGATATACTTTGTGCAGTTTGTTGCTTTTCACATTATCGTGAACTGACTTAATTAGGAATTCACAGTAAAAAATCTTTACTGACATTTTAATGTTCCACCATTAAAAGTGTTGATTGAAAACATGGTCATAGGCCATGGCAATTTAATGTGCAGTAAAATAAAGTTACAGTATGGAGACATTAAAAAAAAGTCCTAGTAGTTTTAGTGGTATTTTTTAAAAATAAATACCACCATTCACTTACTCTGTGCAATATCTTTGTAAGGATCTGCATGAGTAGAATCTCGGGCTGTAGAGCCTGGGACAGCTGATGTTCCCACATAGCCACCAGGAGGCCACGCAGAAGCACATCCAAGGAGCACTCTGGAGATTAGGCACTGTAGGAAGTACTAGTCAAAAGGTCCAGAGATAGCACCCTGTGGCCTTCTGATTAGCCATGTTCATTATTTAACCCTGGAGAGTGCCCCAGGAAGTTGTTTGGGCAACCATGCTGATTTCTGACTTGCAACCACTCCAGACTTCACCTCCGTTTCTGATCTCCGATCTTGTCCTGACTCTGACTTGACTCTTGCCTATTGATTCTGGCTCTACTGATTACTCTGAACCCTGCTCACTTATTTACTGCCCTGGGACTGTCCTTGACTTGTGGACACCAGCCCAGCCGTAAACACTAGGCCAGACTACCTACGCCCGTACCTTACAGTCTTTCATCCAAGGATTTTAATGTTCTTTACAATCAGGTATTTAAGCCTCAACATCTCTTTTCAGTAGGTGGCCTTATATTCATTTCACAGATCAGTGAGGAAGGGAAGTTAAACTCCTTATTCAAGACCAAATAGCAAGGCTCTGTCAGAGTTGGAATTAGATTCCAGGGGTCCTGGTTTTCAGACCCCAATATAACCATTAGGCAAGTATTTCCTCTCTTGTAACAATGTTGCTATAATGATGTAATTATTGTATTAGACACTTTAAAGGGGGGATTGTATCCATTGTGGAGCCTGAAAACTAAAAGATGCTAGAAATTTCCAACCCACTGACTGAGAAGCAGCACACTACTGCAGCTGCAAACTACAACATGGCCTATTTAGGAGCAATGAAAGAAATCAAGAGTGCTGCATTTGAACTGTAAATTTGTCTCTTCTCAAGCTTTGGTGGGAAGGAGAGGGTGAACATCAAGCTGCTTGTGATACTGTTCCTAATCAAGTGGCTGGTTACAATGACTCGTTGAGCAGAGGCCCAAAGTATCCATTTGAACAAAATTGCTGGTCCTCTGCTTGAGATATCTGCTCGCATGAATCTAGCACCTTAGGCAACAGTGAGAGAACTGGAAAGAACAGAAAATCATTATCGGAGGGGTAGTCGGGTTAGTCTGTATCCATGAAAACAACAAGGAGTCTGGTGGCACCTTAAAGACTAACAGATTTATTTGGGCATAAGCTTTCATGGGTAAAAAACCACACTGCAGGAGTGAAGATTACAGATACAGGCATAAATATATATTGGTACGTGAAGAGAAGGGAGTAACCTTTACAAGTGAAGAACCAATGTTGAAGGCCAATTTAGTCAGTGTGGATGTGGTCCACCTCCAGTAATTGATGAGGAGGTGTCCATACCAAGAGAGGAAAAATTGCTTTGGTAGTGAGCCAGCCACTCCCAGTCCCTATTCATGCCCAAATTTATGGTGTTAAGTTTGCAAATGAATTGTAGTTCTGCAGTTTCTCTTTGAAGTCTGTTTTTGAAGGTTTTTTTGTTGAAGAATGGCTACTTTTAAATCTGTTACTGAGTGTCCAGGGAGATTGAAGTGTTCTCCTACTGGCTTTTGTATGTTACCATCCCTGATGTCTCATTTGTGTCCATTTATTCTTTTATGTAGTTTGGCCAATGTACATGGCAGAGGGGCATTGCTGGCACATGATGGCATATATCATATTAGTAGATGTGCAGATGAATGAGCCCCTGATGGTGTGGCTGGGTCCTATGATGGTGTCGCTACAGTAGATATGGGGACAGAGAAGGCAACAGGGTTTGTTACAGGGATTAGTTCGTGGGTTAGTGTTTCTGTGGTGTGGTGTGTAGTTTCTGGTGAGTATTTGCTTCAGGTTGGGGGGCTGTCTGTAAGCGAGGATTGGCCTGCTTCCCAAGGCCTGTGAGAGAGGGGGATTGTTTTCCAGGATAGGTTGTAGATCATTGATGATGCGCTGAAGGGCTGTACGTGATGGCCAGTGGTGTTCTCTTATTTTCCTTGTTGGGCCTGTCCTGTAGTAGGTGACTTCTGGGTACCCGTCTCGCTCTGTCAATCAGTTTCTTCACTTCCCCAGGTGGGTATTGTAGTTTTAAGAACGCTTGATAGAGATTTTGTAGGTGTTTGTCTCTGTCCCTCTGTATTTAAAGTTTCCCCCCCAAACCTTACAGAACTATACAGAGTTCCTATAGACTGTTTCTTCCTACTTTTCAGCATGCCAGATGAGGAAAGTCAACCATATTGAATCCAGAACCAAAACACCTGCAAGTACTGCAATGTGGTTTAGATTGCAATTAAAACCCCCCACAATGATTAATCTTTTTTGCCAACTAATCCTAATTTCCTTCTCAATTTTTATAAAAAAGCCATGTCTTTCTTTCAGCAGAAATTCTGTTCAGCACTTTCAGTCCAGTGTAATCATTAGATGTATTTTTGTAAGTTTTGTGGCTTACATTGTCAAAATGCAAGCAGGTTTGCAGATTTGAAGGTGCCGCTTCTTGGTGCAGTAGGTGGGGAGAAGCGGGGCACACAACAAGTTCAACCTTGCTTTTAGCAATGATAAGGAATTTATCTCCACCATTTGTTATTCATAAATTTATGTGTTCAAGTCAAAATACATCTTATTTCATACAAAGATCTTAAAGATGAAGTGTGAATGTGACCCAGCATCTTTTAAGTTTCTCTGCAAAGCTGTGCTGTCTCTTATCAAACCCGTTGATTTAGAACTTTCCATGAATTAATTTATGTTTCTCTGTGAAGAGGAGCACAAATATTGCCATTTGCAAGGGGTTTTAGTGCAGCTGCAAGCAGACTGTACATGTGTTCCAATAGAGTCTCTTTTGACACAGAGATTAGAAGTTATTTGAGTGGCTGAAGAGATAGAATATTTCAAAACAGAAGATGTGTACAGCAATCCCCCAAGCCCACCTTAAAAACAAATATAAAGAAAATGCATCTTATGCTGCTCCTGAAGATTCATGATCAAGAAGCTGTCAACCCAACCTTTCAGAATGGTTCTATTTTTAGTGGCGATAGCGGGAGAAAATAGAACATATTTCCTGGAGTACACTATTGTGTGTGGGTGTATGTAATGTGTATCCAAAGTGCTAAAAGAGTCAAGGCTCATTAGACCCATGAGATGTTCAGGATAAACAAGAATAATCCCCTTTGTCCATGACATCCCACAGTGAGTGAGAAACATGCTATTGATCTGTTCCCCAGGTCCCTCAGACGGTAAGAATCTTTTAATAGGATTCTGCTCTTAAACATGGACTAGTGCCTCCAGAATAAGAAAGTCTCTGACCATCACCATTAAAGGCTGTTAAGAATCAGCCTTTTGGAAACAAAACTCTCATCTTGTTCAACATTTATACACAAGGATACATCCTTTGTAACCATTCTGGGAACTTCTGGAGGGAGGCAAGGTAGTATGTTTGAAAGGAGGGACTACCCTAAGCTTATTCTCAGCCTGCTTTTCTTCTGATCACTCCACCAGCCAGAGGTCTTTTAGCATAAAGAGACCTAGTTATTGACTTCTTTTCCCCTTCCTCTCAACAGTGGCACTTGCCAATTTAATAAAGATGGGCATTGGATGGCTATTTCTAAACAGGCTCTCCTCTCTGGAAAGGCTTCTATTACTTAATCAGTCTTTATTATGTAGTCATCTCAGATATTCAATGTAAAACATGGGAAATTAGCTAACCAATGCTCATTAACATCTATTTTTGCTCCTCTTTAATGAAATGTACTACACAGGTAAGCCATACTCATACACATTGGAAGTATACAGTTTTCATGTACTTAAAGCTAGAGAGTTTTCCCCCCAAACCCTGCAGAACTATACAGAGTTCCTGTAGGCTGATTGCCCATTTCTCCCTGACAGACCATGGAAAAGCAAGACGGCCTTTCCCCATTGCTGTAACCTGTAGAGTTCCACAGGGCTCAACCTATCCCCAAATTCTTAACATCTACCTAAAACCAGTGGAGATTTTAGTGAGATGCCCTGGACCAAAGCCTCAACAATATGTTCCCAATGCTCAGTTTTATGTTCATATATGGACAATATATTCTCCCAGCTGTCCCAATTATTAGGGGAAATTGGAGCCTAAATGAAAAGCAGCTGGCTCAAGTTAAAACCAAATAAGACGGAGGTGATGCTAATAGGATAGAGAAAGCTGGCAAGAGTCATTTTTTAGTTTCTCTTGAGGGCTCTGCTCTCTGATAGTCTAGTTACTTTGTAGCTTCAGTGTCCTATTCAGTTGGATTCATTGCTGTTCCTGGACTTCCACACAGCTATAGTGGCTAAAAACACTTTATTTCATCTTATTTCTGAAAAGTCTGTGCCCTTACCCACATGAGGCACACCTGGCCACAATGATTCATGCCTTAATCAATTCCTAACTAGACCACTGCAAACATTTTCTCCCTGAGGTTCACCATAAAGGCTACATGAAAGATGCAACTACCTATCACAGTAGCTTGACAGTTAAGTGAGATGCACTGGCCAAAGCACACTGGTGCTTCACACATTGCACCAGTTCCCTACACAATGCCAAATCTAGTCCAAGGTGCAGGCTAGAAAACCAGTATTTAATTGTCTTACTGTTCCTTGAAGCTATTCGGAGTGTCCATGGTGCTTACATTAAGCCCTCTATACTTTTAGATGATATTTTCTCATGGGGTCCTCCAAATCCCCGTCAGATCCCTCCCTTTCCTCTTTTCTGCCACCCCTGATATAAATCCCTCCTGAGGCTTTGCTTCCTCATTTAGTAGGGGAAAGGACCTCTTTGGATTCTATTAACTCACGCTTTAGTCATTGAGATGGTTCCTGTGGGGTGACACATGTGGTTCCCAATTTCCTAAAGTGAACATGCTCCTGGCCACAGCAGCACTTCTAGATCCTGCCATCCCAGAATGGTAACAGAATGTAGGTCTCCCACAGGTCAGCGCCATCTTAGGCACAAAAAATGTAACACAAAATTAAAGAATCCAGTCATTTATAAATGGAGTATTGCTTTAAAAACACAGCCCACTTTTAAAATGTGAATAGCAGACTGCAAAGGCAGGATTTTACCTTAAGACAGAGACACTTATCTTCACTTAGCAATTCTCACACCATGAGAATGTGTAAAGTGGTACTATTGATCTTTTAAGGGATGCCGAAGACAGTCCATTGATATACAAACATGCAATTTATAGGCCATTTTACAATGAACCTTTGCTGAGTGTGCGGGGCACATTCTCATCAGAATAATGAAACAAATTGAATGGGGAAAGTCAAATGCATTCTACTCTTCTTTCTTCAAGTTACAATTATTAACACTCTCAACGTATGAATAAGTTTCATGTTTGCAGAGAATAGCTTCAGCAAATTCATCTATACCATTTATATGATAAACAAAACTAGATAGCAATATATTTGAGAATTACCCTAAGTACCATATCCTTAACTGTGAAAGTTATGTAATAAGAAACTCAGTAAACGAAGTAATATCTGATCAGAAAGACAAATGTTCTTCATAGTAATGACATTTTTTATCATCAGAAAAAGAACAATTTACTTTGCCAGCTTCCATTTCTTCCTCTACTGTCAGACAAAATAGCAGCTACACAAAACCCTTTCAAGTGAAAGATGGCAGGTTTATGGAAAATTACTCAAATGCATTTGAGTAGAGTCCAGTGTGCCTTGCTTTATATTATTCATGGTAAGCATAATTTGCAGCTCTCATATTGTCAGATTTTTCTATTAATTGTTAATGAAACAGCCAGATCTCTTGGGGGTAGGGGGAGGTGTTATTTTATCATTTTTAGATCAAGAATATTGTAATAATCTTTCATTAAATCAATAATCTTCTTGTCAAGTAAATACTATATAATTTAAAGGTTTTAAATAAAGATTTTAGCAAAATGATCAGACTGATTTTAATGTATGTTCTCCATCTAAATAAAACTAATAATCCCCAAAGAAAAGCCAAGTGGTATGAAAACCCAAGATAGATGGCTATAGAGATGAAAAGGTGTCATCACTCCCCATATGTGCTAAGATACTTTCTTACAATTTCTTACAAAGTTAAACACCCTGGTCCTGCTGGACTGAACTCATGAACACCTCTTTCCATGCTAATTCAGTTTCACAAAATGGAAGGCAGGTGATATTAATTTACAGGTGATCTTTTTGAATCAAGATATTTTAAATCCTTTGAGAAACTCAAGATGCAGTTTCTTCCTCCCTATACAAGTTTTTATCACTACGCATTAGCGTGGCAGGGAGTCATTTTCAATCGGAGGGCAAGACTGTACTTTCACAGGCATAGTTCTCACCAAGAGTTGATGCTTAAACTGCACCAGGCCAGGAGCAGCCCCAGGAGCCATTATGACAGACAGACCTCTGAATCTCAATCCCCTCAGTGGGGAGGGGATGCTTGGCACAAGGTGCCTATTGCTCCTGTCTGCCTGGACCCAAAGTCAGGGTGGCCTGCCCAGGGATATCAGGAAGAGGCATTTTTTACTGCCATACACATACGTGTAGTCTGAGTCACAATCTAACTTTAAGAGATTGCCAAGTATAGTACTCTTCTCTAATCGGACAGAATCATTAAGATGTTGCTGGCACACTCATTTCAAGAAAGACATTTTTAAAAACAATGTTTAAGTACATTGGGTCACTTGTTCCTTAAAAAAAAGTTTTACCTCTGGACATGGGCCTGCCGAGCCTAGATGCCTACAAGGCCTATGTATCACAATTGTCTGCCAGGTTGAAAAGGCTCTTTTACAGTCAGATGTGTAGGTTTGTAAATTTGCAATTTCCCTCCTCCATGACATTTATTTAAATAATAAAATAATCATAATCTCAGTTTTCATTTTGAGTGCAACATTTTTTGAGAGTTTAACGTTGCTTCCTGGAATTCATACTTTATTCATACCAAGTGGGTTAGTTGGCATCATTCTCACCATTGTGCAAGGAAGTCTTAGGTTCATGTCCCAGACAGAAGGCTGGCATAATTGCCTTGAGAATTCTCTACACAGGACAAAGGCAAAAATCCCCTCTTCCTATGATAATAATGATAAAAGTATACTGATGCCACCTGTATGCACCCAATTTAAAAACACCCAGGAGAGTAGAATTTTGCAAAGCTATACAACTGCATGGTTTGAACTTAAACCGAAACACAGAAACAACAGCGCGCCCTGGATTGTAAGAGATGGACATCCAGGTGAATTTAAAAATCCCATGGCTTTGTGTGGGATTGGGAGGAACCAGAGTATGATGCCAACATCACTCTCATTTGAAATTCTTGATCTATATGCCACTGCTGCTGAGCGCATAATGGATTTTCCATTTGCCTCTCAGTCAGTATACTTTAGTACTGAACTCATTTTGAAGATTGCTTTGACACATCTTGGTATTAGAAGGCACCAGATACAGTGGCTTCCATTAAAACCTTTGCAATTTTGCCTTTTGCCTAATTCATGTGCAAATGGCAATTGTAAATGTTTGAATGACAACTCCTGTAAAAACAAATTCTATTTTATAACTGGCAAAATACTTTGTTAACAGCATCAGCTAAATTATAGCATCCTATTTATTAGCTTTGTCTAGATTTGCATTGTGCAAACATGCATTATTCCAAACCTTTAGTGGAAAATGGCTAGCACGTTAATACCATAAAACCCCCAAACCTTTCTAGATTACAAACAAAAAGGATTTTGTGAAACATTTCAGGTAAATAATGGTCATACATAACAATGCAAATATTGATTAACCCCTTTAAAATAATATATGGCTGCTTTAAGTGAACATATAACATTCTGAACGCTTTTCAGTTCTTTCATTTTATATTAGTTCTCTACTGAAGCTCTCAGCTTGGCTGTCAGATCATATCACTTAAGGAACACTATTAGGAGGCCCTTATCATGCAAACAGGAATAATCTGCTTTACCTCTGTTTAGCTCAGCTGGCTGTATATATCCCACCAGAATGGTATGCTTCAGTAAACCTGGTTCTTATAAAACTGAGTCAGATTATAGAAAATCATTTCCCCCCCAATATCTCTAAGGATTCAAATTAAGTACTTAAAAAACCAGCAAAGCATTCCTTATATTTGATGCTGTTTTCTCCAACTGTTATAGTTTTATTCTTAAAGATAAAATTGTATTGTATTTCTTTTAAAAGTTAATATTTATGAGAAGATAAATGTAATCTTTAAGTAAGTATAATTAATGATAAACAGGGAGCTCCCTCAAGTTATAAGGCAATGAGTACGTCTTCCTCTAAATCAGCAGTTCTCAACCTGCGGCCCGCGGGCTGCATGCGGCCCAATTAGCACAGAGCTGCGGCCCAGCTCATCTGTGTGCTAAAGGCCGCCCACTGCCTGGGTTCCACGGGGTTCCCAGCTGCCCTGCCGCTCAGCAGCGGGGTCAGGGCTGCCAGCAAGCCGGGGAGGAGCGGGCGGGGGTCGGGAGTCCCAAGCTGCTGGCAAGACTGGGAGGGTCGGGGGTTTGGGGCTCCTGGCCCCACAGTGTGTAATCAGGTGAGAACCAGTGCTCTAAAATAAACTCTGAGGCTGAAGAATAAAGGGGTTTTAGCACAGGATTCAGTTACTACTGAGTTTATAGTGAACGCTATCAATTAGAACTGGTCAGGAAGCTTTCAATAAAATGTTTTTTTAAACAGAAAATGCTGGTTCATTAAAACTGACAAAAAATTTCACTGAGAAAGTTTCTCAGTTCCAGGATGGAACTTCTGGAGGTGGGGAGAAAAGGAAGAAGGAAAAGAAGACAACAGATTCCTCCCATAAGAGACTAATAGCCTGGTGGTTACAACTCTTATCTGGAATGTGGGAGACCTAGGTTCAAGTTCCTGCTCTGTCTGATTCAGGTGACTTGCCCTAACCACGGGCCTATTGGCTATTCTGGGGAGGCTCTCAAATTTTCATGAAAAATTTGAAAACGTTTTGTTTATATTTTAATGTGGAGTGAAATATTTCAAAATTCTTGATTTCTGGCCTGGGTACCCTCAAGTTATTACACTGAAAAGTGCTCTCCTTTCTCTCATATGATACTCCCCACCTAAATGCCAACAACAAACATGACCACATCAATTTACAACTTCTTCTCCAACCTAACCAACTGTGTTTTCATTATTGCCCAGCCCTATATTCTCCTTGACCAACACTTAGTTTTGTTCCCTCCGGACACACTCAAGAGTGCTTCCTTTTTAAATGAAATGCCATTTAATATCTTAGATTAGGCATGATGAAGGTTTAGGGAAGGCTTCGAAAGTGATGGTGACTATATATGCTGTGAGCATGTTTATTGGGAGTTTTCAGGATGTGGTCTCTCAGAGTGGAGGGATATAATATAGCCAATCAGGGCAGAGAGAGTTGCATTGCCAATGATGCATTCACTGAGAAATACGTGATTATGCAAACCCCTGCATTCTGACTGGCTGAGGGCCATTTTAAATCAGTTTAGGAACAGGAATATGCACACTCCTATGGCTGAAACAGAGAATGAAATCCGTCCCCAACTGAAGTCAGTAAGAGTTTTGCCATTGACTTTCATGGGGCCAGAAATTCATTCATAATCCTTTTGCAAATCAGAACCCCCCTATCACAAGCCAGAGGTCAGGGGATTTCATAACAGAGTTATTTTAACTCGCTTTGTCAATTCCTTATTTTTAATTAAAAATAAAATTATATTTTTGAATAATATATATATATATATATATATATAGAGAGAGAGAGAGAGAGAGAGAGAGAGCGCTTCATTTGTAGAAAGAGAAATTCATAGAACTTTTCAAAAAGCTCATGTTAACATGCTATAGAGGTGGATATAGTAAAGTAGCATGTCATATTTAATACAAATAACAATAGACTGCCCTTTGATATCAATGCATTACATCTACAGTCTAGTAAAAGAAGAGCAGTAATGAGTCTCCAGAACCAGAAAGAAAGGATTTCAGATCTGAATGCTACAATGAATTTCAAAGGCTGTGCTGAAAACAGCTTAGAGATGCTTTCAAGAGAATGGATCTGATTTTACAAGAATTTCTTGGTTTCTTAAAAAGCAGTTATTGATCAAAAGTGTTTTAAACCAGTTCAGCTTCAACAACTGTGATGTTAACATCACTGGAGAAGATTAGAACACATCATTTTGATGTAAAGCCAACATTCTACTGACACACTGGCTCAGTGCACTTACTGTATGCCTTGCTTTTCATGTTTTTCTTGCTAGACTTTTAGTCTGTTTACAAGTTCTATAAACACCTATTCTTCCAGATGAGGATTCAAAACCTGGAGTAAGTCTACAGGGAAATATTACATCCCAGTAAAAAAAGTGGCATCTAGGTATGACATTCCGGGGTGCAATCCAGACCAGATATTTTAGATCTGTTGCCCCTGTAAGGTAAAAATATCCAACTGTTTGCTACTTTAAATGGAGTTACTCAAACAATTCAGTTTGAATGCAACACTAGATTGATTAAAGAATAAAACAAGTTTATTTAACTACAAAGAGATTTTAAGTGAATACAAATATAAGGCATTAAAGATAGAAATGGTTACAAGAAAAATAAAGATAAATGCTTTGTAGTACTAAAACTTAAACTAGACTTGCTTCAAGATAATATTTTTATCACATGCTCCCAGCAACAGAGTTGACCAAATTTCAGGTCAGGATCTCTCCCAAAGTCAAATGGCTGTTTCCTTTGTCGTCTTAGGTAAAATAGGTAGACAGACAGACAGACAGATAGGGAGCGATACCTTGGGGGTGTTTTTGTCCCTTTGCATTTTCCTGAGGGTTACCACTAGATAAAGTTTATTCCCACTGTGAGGTTGGAGTTATGGAGTATTGTGGTGAAAAAGGTTCCATGCTGTTATTTGCTACAATGTAGATCCATCTGTTACTGCCCCCTGTCTTTCCCAAAGATTGGCACTTGACAGGTGATTGCCTATGAAGTTTGTTGGTACCTAGTTAGAGGCGCCAGCTTGTCTTTGAGAAACAGGTTTATCCACTCTACAGACTTGTCTGGTTTTCAGTCATAATTTCAGTTTATGTTCATAACATTACATATAATGTCGCTACATACATTTCACCAAGATCTTGACCAGTGAGTTATTAGTTTTCAAATGATTCCTCAACAAGGCATATTTTGTAGAAACATTATCACAATAGTGCGTAAGGGGTGAATACAGGAATGCATTTGGTCACAGTAGTTCAATCTTATTTCATTTAAAGAGCAGGTTGTCTCAAGGAAGGAGTACAGACAAGCTAACAAAATTCTAAACTAAAAAGCAGGAAATACCAGCACAGAATGGAAAATTAGGTTAGAGATGATATTTAAGGTGAGACCTTTTTCAGGATGTGGAAAAATCAAAAGATATAATTCAGCTGTGCCATTTCCCCACCACTTTATTCAGTCTGCCCCCCTTTCAGCTTGCACCACCCCATAACCGTATGTCAGATGAGCTTTCTATTATATACCAAATGGTCCATGTTACTGAATCCCTCTACTCTGTTACACAAGAATCAAAATTTTTTTTGCATATAACTCATCCTTCAATAGATCCCGTTATGCCTAATTATCTAATTTTGCTGCATTTGTATGATCTGTTATTGAGAATCACAAAGCTACAGCATATCGATATATCAGTTCCTCTCCTGTATGGTAGATGCCTTTTGTACCATAAGGGGCTTTTACTGGCCTTAATCTGTGTGCAATTCTTCCATTGACATTAATTGGTGTTGTGTATGTGGACTGAGGGTATTAAAAAAGAGGAGTCATACAAAAACTTGATTGAACTCCTGTATGCTGATTCAAATATCATCTACTATACAAAGATGTGCTGCTGTGGTCTAGGAATCCAGGGGGAAATTTGACACACATTTTTGATCCAGTGTAATAAGTGTCACATGACATAAGTTGCCAGATGAATCAGAACTATATTTGCTACATGATTTTTCTACAGTTCCTGGGACTAGAAAGTATTAAAATGGCTCGCTGTTTCCCTTGGTTGTGAAAGGATATTGATCCTCAGGGGATAAACAAGCTCTGATGTCCCCTTTTTAAAAGGCTGGCACGAAGACATGGCAGAAATTGCTTCATTATTTACAAGATTAATGATAAAGTGAAGAATTTTAAGTGTCATGGACAATTCTCTGACCGAAGGAGAATGCTGATTTGCAAATGAAAGATATAAGACGTCACTAGGGAAATTGCTGGTAGGATGAAAAGGTGTGGCAGTCCAGAATCTTGTTAAGTGTTGGCTTGATTTTGATTGCTTGATCGTTTTTTTGTATTGTTATAGACTGCTTTGTATAACTGTTTTAAAATCACAAGAGGACTTGATTCTCTGCTGTGTCTAAGCTCTGCTCAGTTGTAGTGCAGAGTGGAGCTGTATGGGAGATGGTTGCAGTTCCCTCATTCTCAGCTGCTCAGCCTCACTGTAAGTTACAGCTGCCGGAGTGGGGGCAGCTTTAACTTACGCTATGGTCAGGGGGGCTCTTTTTTAATCCTTGCAAATAATTTATTTTGATTGTTTTGCTTTTTGTTTCTCATATTTCTAGGCCACTATCGGTTTCAAATGAATACCATGCACCTACTGTAAATTTAATTTACCCTCCCAAAGAAAGTCACATATGAAAATTGTTACTATAAACAAATCCAAGCAGAAAACAAGGAGTCTCATAACTATCATTCTCTTCATGCTTTCAAGGAGTAGCTTAGCCAAATAATAGTTAGGACTTTACCTAGAAAACTCTGGAAATGCCTTAAGAGAATCCATGGTCAAAATTTTCCACAGTAGGAGTCTAAAGTTATGCACCTAAATAAAAGTGATCTGATTTTCCAAAGTGCTCACTGGATTTAGGAACCTACATGTAGCCTTCTAGTTTTGAAAACCTAATTAAAACAGCCATGAATTTACTGACATACTTATAGAGAAGGGGGACACATTTCTTGGCCAAGGTTTTGTTTGTGTGTTTGCTTTTTCTCAGTGGCAGCCATTTGAAGTTGTTCAGGGATTTGGAATGTTAGAAGTCCTAGTGGAGGTTAGCAGGAAGAGTGGAAGTGAGGTGATCAAAGATGCAATGCAATTTATCACATGAAGATCACCTCCACATGTAAATAATACATATACATATGTACGCATATGATCTGTATTAGTACACACACACACACACACACACACACACACACACAGAATGTATTCAAATATACTCGGTACATCTTAGAACTGATATTCTGTTACATAAGTGAAACTCTATAAATTAATTTCTATATGCAACTACCTTAAAAAGGACACTACCAAAAAACAGAGGACCCAATTCAGAAAATATATGTGAGTTCTTCCATATAAAACTTCCTTTCCACTCCCCCTCTTTAATTTTGAGCTTTTATTTTTCTTAAGAATATCATATTAATAAAGTTTTTTTCTCAAAGCTCTTTCATGGCTTACTTTATAACTATCACATCATTTATATCTGTGAACAGCTCAATGACCATTTTAACAAACTAGTCTGAAAATCAAATTTACCACTGATATTTTGCAAACTCTTTGGCCTTTTGAGCTACTGTATACAATATATTCAAATCAACTTGAAATGTTGCAGCAGTCTTGTACTGCAATTGATCAAATGCTATTTAAGTGTGTGTTTGATTTTCTTTTTAAACTACTGGACTGTCAGTAACCTGCTCTAATCTATTTTTATGTCTTAATGGAATTGTTAATTGGAAATACCAATTATTTTCCTCTTTCCTTCTCTCCTCTGGAAGTAGATGCTGTAATGACAGATTCATAGATATACCTGAACTGTACAATTCTTTCCCAACTATGGATTTTAATACAATAGCTCTAGAAATGTATCCAGAGGCCTCATGAGAAGAGGGCTTACAAATTAATGCTTTAAACCAAGTCAGTCTTATTTTTGTTAAATATTACATCTCTTTCTATAGAACACATTTTAGTTTAGGCTGATGTACATGTAGGTTTTCTCTTTGGACTCATTATCTGGGAATCGGACAGAGAGCAGAAATACTATTAGAGCTTCAGATTTTGTAGGATTATATAACCTACTCCAACAGAATTTTTGAATTCAGATTAGGCTTAAATGAAGTGGGGTTTATTTTTATTTTTTTAATTAAGTATGTGTTTTAGAGTTTACTTTGAGCTATAACCTGCAGAAATGTTGTAACATGGGTAAACTGGTCCTAGCCTCAGGGACTCATGAGCCTTAGTTACCAAACAGCCCAGTTTGATGTATATGCAACTAGGCTCTTACACATTACTGTAAATACTGTAGTCTGTGGTGACAATCAATGGCAAACTTGCTTACCTCATTTACTGTATCTACTCCTAGTCAGACTTCATAGCTGCTATCTTGAATTACAAGATAGACTCACATACATAATGAGAAATGTGGGATCAAATTTGAAATCTGCAGACCTATAGATTCAGCAATAGAACAAGAGTGCATAAGGTAGACGGTGACTTGGAAAGACAGGGAAAATCTTTATGGTCAGGAAAATCCTAGCAAGCTTGCAAGAAGTCTAGGAAGCCAGGGGCCAGTGGTTTACATTTGAGGATCTCTCAGAGCACTTCACTAACATTAATAAAGTAAGTTTCATGGCATCCATGTGAGGGAGGCAAATGCTATCTCCATTTCACAGATGGGAAAAATGAGGCATGATAAATATTACCTGCTCAGGGTCACAGAGGAAATTTGTGACAGAGTTTGGAATAAAACATAAGTCTCTTTGTTCCCAATCATGTCCTCTAATAAGATTAACCTTGTTTCCATCCTTCGTTTGTAACTTCGCCTTCATTGCTTTGTACCCCGGTTACTGAAATTCCCATGTATTCTTATATTTTCTAGAAATCCATGTTTCCCAATTGCAATTGTATTTGTTCACCAAAATATTTCACTTGTTCACTTAGTTCAGTAGTTCCACTTTCTACCCACCAATTTTTGAGAGGCTGAACTAGTCACGTGATGTTAAATGTGCAAGACTTGCATCATGCATCTGAATCTTTTCCTAGGAACTTACATGTAAGTCACTACTGACTGAACCTAATAACAGTTGCAGTCCCAGTTTACAGATGCACCATGTAGCTTAAATTGGGCTAGAAATTTCATTAAAAAGTTTACTCAAAAGTTCTATTCTATCAGCTTCCATTCTGGTTGGAAGCTCCACTTCGTGTAGAAATTTGGCACTCCAGCTTTTGATTCTGGCTGGAGTCAGGACCTTCAGAGATGTGCTAAAGTGAAAAATCAGTTTTAAAAGATGTCCTGAACTCTTTCAAATCTCAGTGAAGATTTGATTTGAGATTTGGGAGACAAATAAGTTGGTTCTTATTTTATCTGGACCAGTTCACCCATCAGAATGAGATTCCCCTTTATTTCCCAAAGAACCCATACTGTGCTAATGTATAACGTTAACCTGCTGAGAAGTCTGTATTAAATTGAGCTTCAAATCTTTAACTTCCTTAATTCAGCTTGTCATCTTATTAAAACTTAAATCCAACTCTGGAAATGCATTAAAGGTTCTGCCACAGACAACATACAAATTATAAATTTAAACAAATACATCAATTAAAACTACTGCAAAGACAGCATACATATGCAACCACTTAATGTTATCAAGTAATGAATTCATGTGGTTTCTATTTGTTAGAGGAATAGTGTAATTTAAAATGTTCACTGTGCTTCTCTCGGAATCTTTTGTTAATTGGAAGCAAGCCAGGGCACATCAAAATGGCAGAGAGCTACAGTTTTGCATCTTCATTCCTGTAGACTCCTATCACAAACCAGACAAGGGGGGGGGGGGAAATCAAAACAACAAAAACCAACCTTGCTAGAATATAATTGCTATACCAGGGTTTACTGAGAGTGAATTTCTCACACTAATTTTTTCAGTTTTTTTTTTTAATTTTATTTCAGTTTATATTATCCCTTCACTTCAGTGGCAGATATTTGATCAAAATTTGCATAGCAATAATTTTAGCATAGTTTATAACTTTTACTATGCTATATCTATCTATCTATCTTGCAGTGCTCTTTCCCCACAACCAAACATTAAGATTTTCTTTACCGGGTCTTTTAACAATGCAACAAATCTATCCAACAACCAACCCATTTACAGTGTCAGAGTACAGTTGACAAAGGCAACAGGATGACTATATGATGAACCTGTAGCAAAGAGTTGCATGGTGTTGCAGCATTTTATCATTATCACTTGGAGAGGAGATAGATTGACACAGTTTACACTTTTATGGAAAAATTGCTCAAATACTGGAAATTTCTGTCAGAAGATCCCAAATTAGAAGTCTTTTTATAGGTGGTAGGGAGGCAAAGATTGAACAAACCAATTCTTCTCCCAATTATAAACCATTACAAGTCAACATTTTTCAAAGGTTATCACAGATACCTCCTACTCTAAATAAAGGGGGCATCTTAAGTATCTCTGATATGTGTGGGAATGGCTGGCAAAAGCTGATTTTTAATAGTGACCACTGTAGATTAAAAAATAAGGTATCCAATATATCACCAAAACACAGCACTCGGGGGCATGAGCAGCCACAAGAGAACTAAGGAACTTGGCCACTCATTGTCTCATGTGTAATTAAACTAGTTTAATGCTCAACATCCATCCATGACCTGAATTAGGCTTTGCTTTGTTTTATGCCAGATGGAGAAGGAGGAGGAGGAGGAGGAAGTGTTTTCTTCTCCAAAGACCATCTGTATACATATGTTGAAACACTGTCGCAAGAATCATGTTGAAACATCAGCTGAGATGGACTCCCTACCTGGTTTGTAACAATTTAAAAAAAAATGTGTACCCATTCTTTCACCCCTGTCCACTATGGTTAGGGAGATTACGTTAAGACATGAACTGTGTTTAAAACAACACAGTTATAATAGCAATGTAGACAGAACCTAACTTCCTCAGGTTACGTCCTATACCATCAGCAGTATAACTGCTATTGTTTATTGTTTACATTATGCTAGCATCCAGAGGCCCCAAGCAAAAGGTCTAGGAACTCACTCCAAACCCTGGTATTGCTGCAAGCTTCTGTGGGGGTGAATCTCTGTCCTGGATCCTTCCTCAAAGCTACCCGGTATGGGGAGGCAGGACCACCTGGGGGTATTATCTGATATATTGTTTCTGATTTAAAAGTAATAAAGAGCTCATTTCTGTTTCCATCTGTTCTGGCAAAGTCCTATATTTAATTTAATAGAAGATAACCTCGTGACTCAATCTCCCTGAGAATTTAAAGAAAAGTATATCCCTGCTATAGAATTCTACAGGATGGTTCAATAAACCTATAGAAAAGATACCCTTCTCTATTAAATCCAGTAGAGTAATTTCAAAAGAATCCTATTGGTTTCATTCCTTTTAAATTTAACAGGAAATTTCTATAAAGGAACTGAAACCATTGGCAAAATTCCCATCAACTTAAATGGAAGCAGGTTGGACACCAAAAAAGGAATTAAAATGTCCTGTATTTTGCAATATCAGTTCATGAACTTCATGTGTGAAGCTCCTATCAATGCTGGGAGAAAGGGTTATTTGAGGCAAAGTTTATACACATCTTTATATTTTACAGTGGCCAAATAGCTACTTCAACCACTGTAAGAATTGTTATCACATATCTAATCCATATGATATCTTGAAAGCCCTGCTAACCTTTCAAAAAGCTGAGTAGACCACGTATTGTAATACTCCGCAAAGATATTGAAAACAAAGATATATCAACTGAAAGCAAATTTGAGAACATGCAGTATTTGTATAAAATCCTCATTTCATTCATAAAATAAAATATTTAGTGCAAGAAGTACTGAAATAGCAAAAATAATTCCTTAAAGAGGATACCTGTGCTTTTAAAACTGATTTTTTATTAGTAGAGAAGGAGAGCATGTCCACTCTAATGGAACAATTTAAATGCATAACGGTTAAAACAAACTCTTTAAACTATTCTCGGCATGTCCTAACATTCATCATGCTGACTACTGAGACATCACTTTTTAATAAAATACTGTGTAACTGAAAGAGAGACGTTTAAAGGAGAGAAAAAAATTAAACTGTCTGTTACTGGCTGGTCTATAAAGATTTCTGCATTTAAAAGGGTGATTGATTGCATGCAAGGTAGAAGCAAACATCACTTCACATAGTTTTACAGATTTAAGTCGCTATTCTTATTTTTTTTCTTATGAATATGTAGCCTTCTCTTTCAAGGTAATTCTGCAGGGGAGGATAAGCCAGTTAGGTCACGGCAAAAAGAGCAAAAAAGTGCTCTGGCTTGGGGCTCAAGGTACAAGTATACATTTCTCTCTCTCTTATATATATATATACACACACACACACATTAAATACTGTACCCACTTATTTCTATGTTGAAAATCATAGGAGGCCAAAACTGAATTAGTATCATTTGTAAACATGCACTGAAGGTCTCACCATACTGAACTAAGTTTGGGTCAGGAAGTGTAGAAAACTGGTCCAACATGTTCTATTCCACTCTGGTCTCTCTGCCCACAAACAACAGAACTACTGCACCAGTCAGTCAGATATGCTACACAATGAACAGTATAACCGAGTGGGGGGTGGAAAGATGGATCAAGGGACTCAAACTGAGAAGGATGGCTCAGAACTTATTTTGGGTGGGTGGATGAGACTTCTTTAAGAGAGCAAAGGAGACTACTTGTGCCAAATACAGCAATTTTCAATCATGCAGGCTATTTATTTGCATCTGCAAAAATGTCTTGTGTTCTGAAGGAATTAGCAAAAAACCCATAGAGGCCAGTTCTACTTTATGTGCAACAACTGCTGCACAATTTTATTATTCCTTGGGTCCTACCTGAAAGAGCTGAACTTGCAGCTTTGTAAACATTTTGGTACTGTATTAATCAAGCTGTCCAGGAGCAGTGCCTCCTCTCTCCTTTCCCCTGTTTGGCACCACACAAAGGCAGTTCTTTTCCCCACCCCCAATAAAGCGGGTTGCTGCTGCAACATTCTTCCAGCCACCATCCCAGCTTCTACTGTAGACCCCCTGCAGACTCAACTCCCACCTGACTCTCCCCTGATCACAAATAATATCTCCTGCTTCTTCCTTAGCTGCCATGCCACATGTATTTGGCCCATTATTTTCACTCATTTTCCCAGTTGCATTTTGACCATTTCCATATACTGAACACTTTTACATTCTAAGGTGAGTCAAGAGATCCCGTGATCACACACTCCTACTCTGTGCTGGGTAAGAGAATAATATTGTAGCAGGTCTCACTCATTTTTTACATTTGTTTTATTAACCAATGCCAAGTCTTGTAGAAGTATAAAAATTAGCCTCCACAAAATGGCTCACTTAGGACAAGAACACAAACAACCTACAATAAATTAAACATTTTCTTGTAAATGGTGCTCATGACGTGACCTAAATTGCTTACGTGAAAGCAAGGCTTATTTGGTAAGTTTATACCCTAACAGTGGCTACAATTTCAATGACTCTAAGCTAGTGAACTGCAGAATGTTTTGCATACTGATACCATCCACAAGGTTCACATGAGGTAATTCTTCCATTGTTACAGTCAATTCTGCCTCCCAGAAAAAAGTGCAGACAGTTTCAAAAGAGGATGTGCTACTCTCTCCACACTCAACACTTGTCATGGAGCACAGAAGAACTCCTTTGACACAGCCTTAGGAGCTCAATGTTCTGGAAGCCCACATATTACCAGTGGCTCAGATGAAAAGCAATGACATAAATTGGAAACGTCAGACTAAAAACATCTAAAAATGTCACTGATAAAAAAACGGGGAACTGACAACTGTTCCTTATTGACTGTGATATGGAACAAGTCAGAAAAAATGAGATGACAGACATCTCTATCTAAATCCTACAGGTAAATAGAAACTTGGTCTCTTTTTATGGAGAATTCTCCTTATCAGTTTTTTCTCTGGCTGTATTGCTTTCAAATGGACTTTGCAGCAGCAGAGTTGACAATACTTCCAGCTACAGAACTGCTCCACCAACACTTCTGATGATGAAATGCTTTATGATGCTAATTTTTTTCTTTGGAATAGGCAGTTAAAAGAAATAACGGATGCTGACGTGATCAAACATGGGAAGGGGGGAGCAAAACTGTGATCATAACTCTGCATGAATCAGTTACAGGAAAAGGGGGAGATGAAACTGTATCTGATTAGATGAGGAGCCTCCACTATCAAAGGTTGATCCTTTGGGGACTAAGTGATGGTCTTTTAGTGCACTAGCGTATAAACCCCCAATTGTTGACATATCAAAATCAATATGCCATCTTACATAGTTGGTAATTGCTGCTCAAAAAAGAGCCAGGTTTAGGAGAACTGCACTTAAGGATCAGACACGTGCAGATACAGATCTGTATCAAGCTTGACCCAAGACTCACTTATATCAGGATCTTAACCTATATTATGTGTAATAGATAAAACAAAACAAAAAACCACCCCAAAGCAAACTCATGTGCTGCACAGTGCATACAGGAACAAAGAAAGTACTTAATATTTAACCCCTGGACAATGAGTCAGGCTAAGGGCTTGTCTTCACTACCCGCCTGGATCGGCAGGTAGAAATCGATCTCTCGGGGATCGAATTATCGCATCTCGTCGGGACGCGACAATTGATCCCCCAATCGACGCGCATACTCACCAGCCCAGGTAGGAGTAAGCGCCGTCGAAGGTGGAGCCGTGGCGGTCGATTTGCCGCCATCCTCACAGCGGGGTAAGTCGGTTCGGATATGTCGAATTCAGCTACGCTATTCGCATAGCTGAATTTGCGGATCTTAAATCGATCTCCCCCCCCCCAGTGTAGACCTAGCCTAAGAGTCAGAGTGACCGTTAGGATTCACCTTAAAAATGGTGACTTCAACGCACAGAGTAACTCATACAAATACAGGATTTCCTACTCTGTTAGCATTTTCAGTCTGTTTGTGAATGTAATGCACTTGGTTGGTCTTATGATGAAAGCACCTTTGAACTTCAAATTAAAATTATCTTTCAAAAACTTGCCTGTGAAACTATAGCAGCATGAAAATGAACCTGACTTTGTTGTCAAGTATCAGAGGGGTAGCCGTGTTAGTCTGGATCTGTAAAAAGCAAAAGAGAGTCCTGTGGCACCTTTAAGACTAACAGATATATTGGAGCATAAGCTTTCGTGGGTGAATGCCCATGCGTCTGACAAAATGGGCATTCACCCACGAAAGCTTATGCTCCAATACATCTGTTAGTCTTAAAGGTGCCACAGGACCTTCTGTTGCTTCTGAATTTGTTTGTGGAGTTACTTCTTCTACCTGCTTCAGGAGAAAGAGGGAAAGGAGACAGACCTTGACAAGGGAGTTTTCCTGCAGCTCCAATATAGATAGTAAAGTTCTGAGCATGCACCGACAATGCTTCCAACACAGTTTCTTCACTAGTGGTGCTCCTGCCAGCTGACACACATTTGTCTTGAGGCTTTTTCTTTTACGTTTTCACATTCCTTAAAAAATCACCAGGTCTAGATGACGGAACTATGTTTCTACAGCCACTCTGGCCAGGGACTAGTGGGGACAAAGACTTGTTGGTCAGCAAAAGAAGAAAACATAGCCCATTCCCCATCATTCGTATCAGTGCAGTGGTTAGTACATGATCCATGTCTCTACCATGTCCAGGGGAATGAGACTTTGTTGCTAGCCAGTACTTCCTGTACTACTAGTTACCTACATTTCCCTTAGGAAAGGAAAAAGGAATTCTCCCACCCACTTCAAACATGCATTTTTCTATTGAAAAACAGTTTTGAGGCAAAATTTTTGACTAGCCTTATGATATAACAAAGATGGTGCCTGTCCCAAAGATCACACAGTCTTAGCTTTGGGACCCCCAGGAAGTTAGTAAGTATAGTAATCCATTTACAGTATCTTAGTTAGATCTCCAGTAATATTTTTAAAAAGCTATAGCTGATGGATAGCTACTGTTACAAGATGCCTGGGTGGAGGTATGTGGAAAAGTACCTGTACTGTAGCTTACCTACCTTAAATAAGGGTACCTCCTTTGCATTAGCACTAAATTCACTCAATTTGCCTTACCATATAGGTTTACTAATAAGAAATGGAACTGTATAACAAACCAGCCGCTTTTGATACTGTTATCCAATCTTCTGAGATACTGAAACCATATAAAGGTAATTGTCAGTCCCAGCACCAGACTCAAACTGATATCCCATATAAAGCAAACACTCTTTACCAGTCTTTTAGCCAGTATGCTATTTTGGAACAAATCAGACAAAAGTCAGTCTTACCCATGATGTATGAGTCTTTAGTAAATAAACAACAACATTACTCCAAAGCCACAGCCCAACCCAAACTCCCATATTGTTACCAATACGTCATTTCAAAACAGACACTTATGTTAGTACTTAGGTCACTGTAAATCATAATGTATAAAGATGGAACCCCAGCTTACAAGCAGTGACATTGCTAACATGTCCCAATACTACTTTGACTTGCTTAGAACAAATAAGGGGTTCAGATCTGAAAGTTTGAAAACTTGGCTCCAAAACTTCCTCTCCATGATATGTTTTACACAGGTGGCAACTGGCCATTTTAGGTGCCTCCATTTTGGATGCCCAACTTGGAACATCTTAAAGCAGCCTGATTTTCAGAAAGTGCTAGATGCCTCACCCTCTGAAAATCAGGGCCCTTTAAGATGTCTCAAGTTGGATACCCAAACAAACAAAAAAATTAAGGCCCCCCTAAATTGGTAGTCATTTAAAAAAATCTGGGCATAGCGTGTCTAACTCAAGATCTCCAACTCAATGAACAAAACTTCAACTCCATCTCCATGCACAACTAAAGAAATCCAAGGCACTGCACTTCATTCCCTTCTGAGAAGGGAGACCCACAGGAGTTTCTTGCCAAGCCAGTTATTTAAACTTGTGGAAAGTTGCCAATGAACACTCTTTGTCTCACTACTTTACATTTAACAGTCTGTCACCATCTTCTCCATTTGCACTGTGGCCAGACGTTAAACACACTCATCAATATTATAAATAGTAATTGGTTTTGCTTTTGGTTTCCCACATAGTTTTCAATTTTATTAATAGAGGCACTTCTTTCCACACTCCCCTTTCTATCTCCCTGCACATTGGCTCTTTCTTTTGCATTTTGAAGCAAGGGCTAGAAGTTTATGTTAGCCTTCCTTCCTTATAACTAATATCTCACCGGCCCCACTGACCCATACCTGGGGAGTTCATGAAATCCCCGGGATGAACCTTTCATGAGGGTCAGGTCAGGTAACATCCGAATGGGCAGAAGTTGTGGATGTGGGTCAATATAAAGCTCATGCTCTTTATTCCCCTGTAGCACAGAACAAGCTGCTTCTAGTTCCTGATGGCTCTAGAGATGGAAAGAAGATTCTAGGAGAGCGAGACCTCTACTGCAGTGTTGCTCTCTGCCTCCAAGCCATCTGAACTGTCTCATTGCCACACAGATCACAAGCTTTAGTGCATCTTTTCTACAGACCTGATATCCCAATTCCCCTTGCACAGGCACAAATGTCCCACACAGACCCACATTTACTCAGTACCCTCCCTGCACTCTCTATTCTATTAAAAAAGTCATCCATCTTGTGAGCCATCAGCCGGCTTAACAGGAGAGTTAAGGTATTTCTCGTTATTTTTAAAAGTGTTTTTTACTCCTCCACTATTTATAAGCAGAAATCCGCCTCCTGGCTGAATGTATTTTCCCTCCCTCATGTGCACACACACACTCTGGCTTGATGCAGTGGGGCTGCTGGTGACTGTCATTCTCATTACTTGCTACAGTAATGAAGCTCCATTGTGCTAGGCACTGTATGCAAATGCACAGTGAGAGAGTTCCTGCCCCAAAGGAGCTTCTAGGAAAAATGTTTGTTCCATTTGTTCTTTCCTTTTTATTGGGTTCAATGTCCTACACTCTGGAAAGTGCAGGGTGAGACTGCAGAACTTCTGTAGCGTTCCCATATGGTCAGTTCAGATGGCAGCACTACTGGGCTGGGGGGACTGCACTGAAAGGCCCAAAAGTTAGCATTGTATTCATATGATACAGTGAGTCTATAAATGTGGTTGATATTTTAAAGAACTGAGATATGGCAGTCCCAGCAATGTAATGGATATCCCAGCAGGCTGAGGCTGGCATCTCATTGTGTGACAGTGACAAAGCCTCAGCGTGAAGGTCACAGATATGGGTAACTCATTTCTTTAGTATGTCCAAAGTCTTCCTGATTCAAGATTTCTAGAGTTCATACTTTATAGCATTAAACAGAAAAGATTCTAGGTCTGTGTGGGATGGAAGTGAACTTGGATGGAAAGAGGATACCCTCCAAGATATAGTTGAAACACGGTAAACACAACAGACAAGATCCAGGTCAAATATTTATTGTACCCAGTATTTATTAATTTGTACTGTGGTAGCACCCAAAGTCCCCAAATCAGGACTGGAGCATCATAGTACTAGACACTGTACAAATAGATATGAAGAAAGAGCCCCAAAGAGTTTACTCTCCCTTACATGTAGAATACCCTCCTAGAACTGACCTGTGTGGCCACTACCCTTCCTTAAAATCCCTCCGTAAATCCTCTTGTTGATGCCTACATATAAGGTTGCTGTGGAAGAAAGCACAGAGATGGCGGTGGGAGAAGAGGGCAAATAGGTCTTCAAGACTGGTAGAGTAGAGCGGGGCAGTGAAATGATGTGATAAAAGACAAAAACCAAACATTTAAGCTCAAAAAGTATCTATTTTATATAATATGCAGCTTCTAAGCATACATGAGACTTAAGGGAAACTGGACCAGTAATGAACAGAGATTGCTAATCAAAACACTAACAAAATGACTTTAATATTAGAAAGTAATTAAAGTGTAATTAGCTTTTATCTAACCTCCAGTTAAATGAAAGTCAGCCATATCCTCTAAAGCAATGGGCATCATATATTGCTCCCCCGCTTATCCAAGCCCATTTTGCGGAAGTTTCATATGACTCCCAAACCCATTTGGACAAATATGGGGGTTTTCTGTCTCTGTGGCACATAAGCTAATAGTGGAAAGATCTAGAGTGCAACAGATTCTGAAAGATTGTATTTCAGCCCACTGGAACCCTACAAATCAGATTAAAGCTTTAAATATCTGTTAGAAAATTTAAAAGTGGTTATTTTCCAGTAATTACAAATGATATCAGTCAATTTTATGCATGAGCAGTTAAGACACCAAGAGCTATAAAATCATATGATAATGAAAAGAACAATCCTAATGGCTTTTATTTATTGCCTCTGCTATCGCTGAAGACCACAACCACGGTTATAAATTGGTAAACAATACCAATGAAGTCTTAATGTGTTTTATCACCAATCTTCATTGACTGGAGCCTACCGAGAGGCAGCTTTGTGCTCAATGTATTGTGTAATTAAGACCCTTTTACTGGAAAGCAAAGCTACGACTGTTCTCAGATAATTTATGTAGGAAATGAGAAGCATCTAGTGCAGTAATACACAATGCAGTGATAAGGATTTTGTAAATTTTAGATACTCACATTAATTCCTACTATGCGTAACCAGGCAGTCTACTAAAATATAAAAAGCTGATAGACCGCTAGTGTCTTGGTGGCAGCTACACATGCCATGGTGCTAGACACGTGGATTTTACAGCTGTCTCCAATTACTTCTTTCTTTGGCTGGTATGGCTCAGCCACTTTACACAGATGATGCGCATGAGCTCTATGGAATAAGGGATGGCTCCTTGCTGCACAATTGCCTGCCAGCAGATAGTCCATGCTTACACCCATCAAGAATGGAGAGGAGTTGGAGGATGAGCAAGAAAACCTAGTGGGACCCAGAATGAAGAGATGCTCAGAAACCTCATTACAGCAATTTCTTTTGGGGCCAAACACCTGTAAGAAATTGGTGTTACTACCAAGGGGAGAAAAGGTGGGAAAGTGCCATTAGACACAAATGGAAAAAAAAGGCATGTGCAGTCTGGCACTGAGCAGAAAGAAACTGCGCGGGAGCAAGGCAGGCTGCAGGATAACCACTCAATGCGACAGCAGGTGGACTCCATTTTCTCCTACCTCTCTATGTGCTGAGGGAGTGGCCAGCATGCTGGTGATGGAGGGAATGACAATGTGTCTCCCATGCACTCTGAGTGGAGGATGCAGGAAGGGAGTTGTGAAGTCAAGGCAAGAGCAGGCGCACCTATGGTGGGGGAGCAGCCTACGGGTGTGTCTGCACTGCAGTTAGACACCCGTGGCTGACCCATGACAGCTGACTCAGGCTCACAGGGCTTGGGCTAAGGGGCTGTTTAATTGTGGTGTGGACATTCGGGCTTGGGCTGCAGCCCAGGCTCTAGGATCCTGTGAGGTGGGAGGGTCCCAGAGCTTAGGCTGCAGCCCAGTCCTGCAATACTCTACAATTAAACAGCCCCTTAGCCCAAGCCAGTTGGCACAGACCAGCCACAGGTTTTTAATTACAGTGTAGACATACCCTATGAGAGTGGTAGCTAATTTAGGCCCAGAGAGGGCAGGACATTTTTAATATGCAGAAATAGCCATAGCATTTTTTGAGTGGGACTGCAAAACAATGTTTTGCTGCACTCCCCCAACCCCAATTAATTGAATCATGTTGAATATTATTACACTACTATGCGCATCTGACACCTAATCTAGGGGAATCGTTAGAAAGATGATTCGAGATGCACCTCAAACTTAACTGACTCATTTTAAAGAAAACGTGTGTGTGTGTTGGAGTGGAGGGGAAACAATTAGACTCCTCCCCCTTAAACACACACACACACACACACACACACACAGCTGCAGAAATCAAGCCCAGACATTTTTTCCTTTCACTTTATTGTTTGGTTTATATCAGTTTACTGTTTCAAGGCTATCTGCAGGGAAAAGTATTAGAAACTTATTTGGGGCCAGAAGGCTGGCTCAGCTAATAAGAGACTTGCTCACACAAGCCCTTTCCAGCTCATCAGTGCTACAACACACACTTGAAGAGCCTTTACGGAGAAAAAGACAAATGTGTTGCACCTCTATATTTTATCCACGCCAAAATAGGGTACAATTAGGGGTTACACTTCAGGAAGTTCCTAGAAATCAGATCCATCTGAATTGTGCACATGTTCTGTTCCTTTAGGGTATTTTGGATTTTTTAAAAAAGATCACCTTTGTTCAAAAAAGTAATCAATCTAGAGAAAGTTTTCAGTCTAAAAAAAGACTCCAAAAGGAAACCCATTTCACACAATCTCTAAACACTGCAGGAAGTCTTCAGGCTAAAAATACTTGAATTAATTTGGTTATATATTTTGCTGCTAAACTATAATTATTGCTGCAATGGTGATGAGTCATCACTGGAACTAGTTTGTCTTCAAAATACAACGCACACTATATTTAATATAGTATGTACTGTAACAATCATTATTTACAGTCTCTGGCACATGTTTATGATAAAAATTTCAGCGTAATTATCTGTCATACAATGCATGGCATAAACCCCTTATTTACCCATTTACTCTAAGAACTGTAATAAGTTTTGTCTTAAGATCTCCATATACTGTAATTTAAGATCTCCATATACTGTAAGTACATGCAAAGATACAATATCTAGGAAAAAGCAACCCAGAATAAAATCTTTTCTTCCTATTATACATTCATGAACAAAGATGAACTGTATGTAGCCAAAACAGACAGAGGGTTGTTTTTTTTTATGAACAATCTGTTCTGGTGACCTATGTGAAGGAAATTACTTACACACAGTTCGGCTTTCCTGCAGATATCTTGTAGGATTCTCGCTCTAGAGGTCATAGCTTCTTACTGCAAGATTGGCAGAACTGCCCAGCTGTTAAAATGTTTTAATCCTGAAGGCAGCAATAGCAAAACACAGTGAGAGTCAGGCCCCCTTACTGGCTTTCATGCACCAATCACTGCTAAGTATAAATCCTGCCCACCAAGCATTCCTTCTTGGCCATGACTGACTCCCCCTAGGAGACCCCACCTCTTCAGGCTCCATCTCTTCAGGATTCCAGCTCCACTGAACTACCATTGGCTTCAAGGATCAAAAAAGTTCAGAGCTAATACAGTTCTGACAGTCTTGTGGTAAGCAACTAAGAACCCAGAGTGAGACTCCTGCACAGACAGTAAACTAGTGATTTTTTTTAGACAGTCTAGTTCCTTATGGACAGGTTTCCATATCACATAGAACTCCACAGGTGTCACTACCAAAACTGGCACCCCTTTTGACACTCAGAACAGTGAGCAAAGCCTGAAAATACAGAGACTGAGCTACACTCCCATCCTGAGAGATGATCTTTTCCAGATCAAAATTAAGTGTGAAGCAGTAATTTGCATAGTCACTGTCCATGCGGCACTGGTTCAGTGAATATAGACAGGAGGCTCCAGGACCCAGGGCTAGATAATAGCTCCATTTAAATATATATGCAGTGAGAACCTCATCCCTGCCCTGGCCCCTTTGCACGGTAAAAGAGCCAGAGCAATATAAAGAGCCCTAAAAGGCCTGCATCCATGAAGGGAAGATTCCCCAATGCAGGTACTGCAAGGAGAGCTGTAGCACTGCCTCTGAAGGTCCTCTTGCAAGCCCCAGCACAAGGGGGCTGCCAAGGGTAATGAGGGGAGTGTCGGGGCAGGGCTGCAACACACACAGTTGTGGAGATACACTGGGAGCTCTCCAGCCCCTAGAGCAGTTCAGGATTGGGAGGGTGCAAAGGTGTCTTAATACCTCCGTAGCGCCTTCTCCTTCAGGGCTGTAAATTCTGTACTGCGCTTAGAGGGACAGCACAGAATCTCACTCATGGTGTGTTGCTTTAATACTAATATAGAAACTACCTAGAAAGGAGGTGAACTGTTTAGGAGAATTAAATAAATAAAAAGGACAGATTGAATTTTTACCGTTGTGGGCATGGTGCAGCTTTGTATTCCTTCAGTGCAGGGCAGTGCTTTAAGGGCTTTATTTTCAGAGTTGTTGAGCACCTATCCTCCAACGGGAGTGAATGGAAGCTGTGGATTCAAATCAGGCCCTAAAAGCACAATCTAACCATCAATGTTTTATTAGTGTATTTTCAGAGTTAGTTCCAATTTCCTGGTTTCATTTGCAGATGAAGCTTCTTAATTTAAGTCTCTTCTCTTTTGTTAAATTAGTTTCCATATTCTAATTAACAGTTTGTACACTTGAGAAATATAATCTCTTGTTTTAAGAGTAATGGCTCTTTCCTATTCCAGGTTCACACTTAATTTGTTCGCTGCCAAAGAATTTTGAGATAGTAGCTTTTAATTACAGGAAAAGGTGTGTTTTCAGCCTGCACGTGCCATGCCTTGTTACAGATTTCTTTGAGCAAACTTACCTTTATGGATTGCTATAATGAGACAGTCATAGACCTTCCACCATCCTTAATGTGATATGCAAGGAATTATGTCCCGTTGTATCTGCATCTCCAAGTATTCTCACCAGGGCTTTGGAGCGGAGCCCGGAGCTGGAGCGTGGAGCAGCTCCGGAGCAGTGGAGCTGCAGGTTTTTGCCCGGAGCTTGCTCCGGAGCCGGAGCACAGCTCCAAAGTCCAGATTCTCACTAAAGGTGGTAATGTCGAATTTCTAGGAAAAGTGCACTGATTTCTTTGATGTCACTTCTTTTCCAAGTGTACTGTACAGAGGACAATCAACACACTGGATAGTTCTGGCTTCTACAACTGAGTTGTACACGAATTGCTAAGTGCAATGGAGCACCAACATTCTCATGGTCTATGTAGGTTTAACGCACAGAAGTGGTGTGGATTACTTTCCCATACCACAGATTACCAATATCACAACATCTGACTAACAGTGTAAGCCTCCCGTTCTTTGGATCCATGACCATAGCATTACTAACTCTCAAACCAAGAAAACGGGTGTTGTTGTGAGCTTTCTTGTACTTGAAGGACTCTACTTTATTTTGCAGATCAGCAGGACTGGTTTGATTCTTCAGTGTAATATCTTTGTAGTACATATACACACACACACACACACACACACACGTAGTACATACACACACACACACACACACACACACACACACACACACAGAGTGACGAAGATGTTCTTAAAAAAAAACTTAAGAAATCTGTTAAACTCTACACAGCTTGTTCATAGTGCCTCCCTGCTCATTGTCACTGACATACTCTTGCCCTACTTTCGTTTTGGTCCATAGATTTGACAATTCCCAGTTTGACAGTTACTGTTTGAACTTTCTCTGAGCACCTTTTCCCAATAGCTTTAATTTTGACGTATCATCACAATCAGTGGAAGATAAGAGTAACATTTCCAGCAGAAACTTGAATTAAAATGGTCGAGGCTTTTTGTTTTTGCACCAATGCCCTTTGCTTAGTAAAAATCAAGCTGAATAATAGTTCGTCACTTTTCAAAATTGCAAACCATCCAGTCCCTATGAGAGAGCAATCGTATTTTTATTCCAAAGAGATTCCCCCAGCACAATAGTATGATCTTAAGGTTATGAGGCCATATAGTCAAATTGGTGAAAAAATGCAGATCTGCTCACATCTACAATAGGGTCATGGCACATGTTTCAAAAGAGCAACTGAACAAGTTTACTGATGTCTTGCCTAATCAGAAATGTATTTGTTTTGTCATATTTTGTGGAGAGAAATCCCAGACATCTGTTTATTCTGATCTATCATTTGTTAAATCTAGCCTAGCCCATTGTGACACTGCACCCCATATTCTTCACAGTGATATGATGACATGATTATGGCATAAGTACGATGCAGTTTGTACAAGTCGGGTCATGTGGGATGTCATTGGAAAAGTTATGATTTGATGAATATGATTATCCTATTTGTATGCATGTATCATTTTTGTATTTAAAGTTAGGAATATTGACTATGTATCTGTATTTCAAATGTGCTTACTCTGGGTGATACCTACAACTAGCCTTTCTGGTACAACAGTGAAGAAGCCACACTGTGCTGATGGCCCATCAACAAAGACAATGGATCCTGGAAGAACTTAACCTTCCTGTGAATGTTCCAGACAGCCTGTAAGTAATGGCTGCTATGACTCAGCAAGGTATGCAAGGGCATGTAACCAGGCCACACGAGTCTGGACTCCATCTTGGGATGTCAGTGTTTTTCCACAGACTGAGCTTGGGACAAAGGGTTCCTGCCATATGCTAAAGCTATATAAGGCAGGGAGTGACATCATCTGTTGTTCTTCACGCCCCACACAAGAAGATTCCTGGAAACACCTGAGAAACAAAGACTGAACTGGGGGAAGTGCTGGATCCAGGCTAAAGATATTTCAAGCCTGTGTATGAAAAACCTGGGGATTCCAAGCTGCAGAGCAAGTGTAGCTTGTGCCTTAAGAATCTGCCAGTCTGCTTGTACCATCAGCCAGGGTGAGAATTTGCTAATTCATAGCCTACCTTTCTAGTATCTTCGGCTTAGTTGGCATTTTTGTTTATTTACTAGGTAATCTGCTTTGATCTGTTCGCTATCACGTACAATCACTTAAAATCTGTTTTATTGTAATTAATAAACTTATTTTATGTTTTAATCTAAACCAGTACGTTTGGAGTGAAGTGCTTGGGAATCTTTGCTCAAAGGGCTGTTGCATTTACTCTCCACATTGAGGAGCTTACTCTGTACAGTTTCCTGTTCAGTACAAGAAGGTATAATTTTGGGTTTATACTAGAGTTGTGTGACAGACCCACACCAGTGGGGTACAGGAGTCTGGTAGAGGGCAAATATACTGGTCACTGGATGAGTAGTTTTCTGTTCCCTAAGTGACCAGAGCAGGGGCTGCACTAGAGTAATCAGGAACCTGCTAGAACCAGTTCAGGCAGGCTAATTAGGACACCTGGAGCCAATTAAGAAGAAGCTGCTAGAATCAATTAAGGCAGGCTAATCAGGGCACCTGGGTTTTAAAAAGGAGCTCACTTCAGTTTGTGGTGTGAGTGTGAGGAGCTGGGAGCAAGAGGTGCAAGGAACTGAGAGTGAGTGCTGCTGGAGGACTGAGGAGCACAAGCGTTATCAGACACCAGGAGGCAGGTCCTGTGGTGAGAATAAGGAAGGTGTTTGGAGGAGGCCATGGGGAAGTAGCCCAGGGAGTTGTAGCTGTCATGCAGCTGTTACAGGAGGCACTATAGACAGCTGCAGTCCACAGGGCCCTGGGCTGGAACCCGGAGTAGAGGGCGAGCCCGGGTTCCCCCCAAACCTCCCAATTGACCTGGACTGTGGGTTCTCCCAGAGGGGAAGGTCTCTGGGCTGTTCCCCAACCCACATGGTGAATCTCTGAGGCAAGAAAATCCGCCAATAAGCGCAGGACCCACCAAAATAGAGGAGGAACTTTGTCACAGTTGCCAACTTTCTATTAGCATAAAACCGAACACCCATTCCCTGCCCCTTCTCCAAGGCCATGCCCCCTGCTCACTCCATCCTCCCTCCCACCTTTGCTCACTTTCACCAGGCTGGGGCAGGGGGTTGAGGTGCGAGAGGAGGTGAGGGCTCTGGCTGCGGGCTCTGGGGTGGGGCTGGAGATGAGGGACTTGGGGTGCAGGAAGGGGCTCTGGGATGGGGCACGGGGTTGGGGTGTGGGAGGGGGTGAGGGCTCCAGCTGGGGGTGTGGCTCTTGGGTGGGGCCAGAGATGAGAGGTTTGGGGTGCAGGAGGGGGCTCCGGGCTGGGGCATGGGGTTGGGGTGGGGGAGGGGGTGAGGGCTCCAGCTGGGGGTGCAGCTCTGGGGTGGGGCCAGGGATGAGGGGTTCAGGGTGCAGGAGAGAGCTCCAGGCAGGGGCTTGGGGTGTGGGGGGGGTGAGGGCTCCAGCTGGGGGTGTGGGCTTGGGGGGTGGGGCCAGGGTTTGGGGTGCAGGAGGGGGCTCAGGGATGGGGCAAGGAGTTGGGGCATGAGAGAGGGTGCGGGCTCCAGGCAGTGCTTAGCTCAGGTGGCTCCTGGGAAGCATTGACATCTCCCTCCAACTTCTAGGCGGAGGCACGACCACGTGGCTCTGTGCACTGCCTGTGTCTGTAGGTGCTGCCCCCTCAGCTCCCATTGGCTGTGGTTCTTAGCCAATGGGAGCTGCTGAGCTGGCGCTGGGGGCGGGAGCAGCATGCAAAACCCCTGTGGCCATCCCTCCACATAGGACCCAGAGGGAGATGCCAGCAGCTTCCCGGGAGTCACATGGAGCCGGATAGGGAGCCTGCCTGTGCCACCAACTGGATTTTTAACAGCCCAGTCAGTGGTGCTGACTGGAGTCGCCAGGGTCCCTTTTCGATCAGGCATTCTGGTCGAAAATCGGATACCTGGCAACCCGAGTTTATACTCCAGTGGGGGGTGAGTTTGGAAGGTGAAGCTGGAGGATATTTTGGCTGTAGCCTCTCTATTGTTGGTTCATTCAGTGTCTAGTCAGAAAGCCTGCATATAACTGCAGCTGGGTGTGTCCCTACTTGTGTGAATGCTGGAGGAAGTGGAGGACTGGGAGTGGGTCTGCAGCTTGTCACAGCAGCACAGTCTGAGAGAGAGCCCAGGCTGGTGGGTCAGAGGGCTCAGTGGTACCCCAGTTCCAGGTGGCACCCTGGGGGGAACCTGTCATACCCATGACCTCTGTACTCCCACCTTCAAAAATTAAAGGTATATAATTACATAGATATACATACTCTTTGTATTCAAAACCTTTGAAAAATCCCTGGCCTCTTAAGAACATTTATTTACGGCAGATCCACTCCTCACGACGAGGGAAGTTTACTTTAGTCTTTTTCACTGGTATTATTGATTCGAGGAATAATCTAAAGTCCCACTAGCTATCAATTCAATCTACTTTTTCTGAGGCTTACCTCACTCTCATCAGTTTTCTCAAAAGTCAAAACTAGTACAGGAGTGACATGTGATGACAGACGCCTGCTTGCAGTACGACCTGCCAGGAGCACTACCAACTTCAACATTTAGAGACTTATTTGGAATTCTGTCCAGGAAAGAAGGTCCTAGATTGCACATCTATTTGTAGGATTGGACCCTAACAATGGAAGGCAAGCATTGCATGAATGAGCAAAAACATCTATCCAATCTCAACATTTATTATAGGGCATAGATTAATACCCTCTCCAGATTAGATCTGTACATTCATCCAATTTCAGAAAAATGTGGAATCACTTAAACAATGACCTGCTATAAGTATTGATTCCAGAAAGGCTAAGGTTAAAATATGGCTTATTAGTGGCTCTCTCTAGAATTTTAATACTTATTCTCCAGCAATAGCTATAACACTTTCCTTTTTTTTTTTTTTTTAGTGTGGATGTAGTTTAACAGCACATTCATTATCAGATATGCTATGTAGCAATATCTTCTGAAGCTCATGTTTTCAAAGCAGAGGTTGCTATAAATTATTCACTATTTTGTACAGTGAGACACATTTTAGAAATCAAAATAAATAAATAATAAATACAAAATGTGTGACATGTCTTATTATCAACATTTGTAATGGGCATCAGACGAAATATTATGCCAAGTCTTTGGTATCTAAAGAGAGTAGATTTATCACATCATTAATTTATGTTCCCAAGCAAAAATCTGTAATACACAGTTAAGATAGTAAACAGATTAACCCATCGTTGGACTGTATGCTGTTTAAGGTAGGGACTGTGTGTGTGAGCAGTACTTAGTGCATTTCGGCTGCTACCAGAATAACAAAATACAAACTAAACATTTGAAAGCCTGGAAATTGAAAGTTAAGAGTCTACATTAAGGTTAGTTTTTACCTCTGGCAGTTTTTCAAGTGGCCTCGAAGTGGTAGTAAATAAAAATAGAATAAATAAGAACCAGGCCCTTTGATTTTTAGTGGAATAGCAAAGAAGAAATGTTTCTGTACAGTATATAGAGGGATAAGAGGCAAGTTGTTAACGTTTCATGCATCAACTGGTATTTGAAGTGGAGAAGCATGTGCACATAGGGTCAGATCCTATAGTACAGTAGTTGGTGTTATTTTCAGTAAAGAGAGGCTCCTAAATTTATATTTAGCCAACTAAATAAGTAGTCTGATTTTCAAATCTGCTGAGCATTCAGCAGTTTCTTTTGGGGAATTGTGTCCTACTGTACACCTGATATGGGGGAGACCGCATACTCTATGTGCAGCTTGCTGTGAGTAATCTTCTCAAAATGATATGTAGAGCTGAATAAGAATTTAGCAGAATAGCGGGCAGGGCAGGGCAGCTTCCATTTCTGCTGTAATTTGGTAGCAGTTAGAAGAGACCAGAGTAGGAGGCTAGTCTGCATTTTAAACATCCTTGGAAGTCAATGCACCAAAGATTTTTATGCAGATGAGACCAGCAACTGGTCCCTAAGGATGGAAGGATAACACAATTTAATTTAAAAAAATCACTTGGGACAACTGTTTTCTTGTCAAACATATTTGATATACAGCTTATGCTGTGTATTGTGCAGTAAATGACCCAGTGCTTTCCCTACATTATGTAACCCCAACTTATCAGAAAATAATTTGCCAGAGACTCTATGAAGTCCACTAGGGACCCTGCTATTGCTATTGATTTTTCATGGCAGGAGCTCAGATATGGTGATGGGTGGCCATATAAAATGCTAAGATAGATTGAATTTACGGACCCATCCTTCTTTCACTGATGTCAGTAACAAAACTCCCGTTGACTTCAGTGGTGTAGGAGCAGAACCCTAAATGACCTATTGAACAATCTGGACCCTGGTCTTAGATTTGCAAAAGTGCCTAAGGTGCCAACTCCCTGAGGTACTTTTGAAAAATCTCATCCATTATCGAATTTACTATTTTGTCCAGTCTTCTGTATGGCCTAATTCACATTGTGGAGGGCAAGAACCAACAAAGAATAACATCCGTTTACTGGACGTATGAAAAAGACGAGATTGTAACTTAAGTAAACTGAACTTTACATTTACAGGCAAGATGTCCTATCAGCTTGTTAAAGATAGGGATGGAGCTGAAACAGAAGCAGTTGCAATAGTAGAGAGATTGTTTCTGCCCTTGTATGGCTGACACTAAACCACCCATCAGCCAAACACAGGACCCAACATGGATGTCAGGACTAACCAATGGCAACCACCCTAAGAAAGCAGCTTGCTATTTGCTGGTGGTATGGTAATAGTCTTCTGGCCCATTTCCACTTTCCATAGCTGCAATGTCCATCATCCTTTCAATTTTTACCAAGGTTTTGTTCACATCACATTACACTGGCATTTGTCTTGCTTCTAAATGATCTTATCAATGCAGACCTTGGATTTTTAAAATGTTTTTATCCTAGCTGATCCCAGTGTGTCACATTTCATACCATCAATTTCCCCCCTCTCTAGGTTGTACAAAGTACATGCCTAAGTGATGTAATTCTAAACCAGAACCAGTTATATCCATTAGCGTAGTTGGTTCTACTATTCTATAGGGCTCTATACTGAGTTTGATATTCAGCATCTATATGTTTAGATAATGTTTACCTGTAGCCATAATGATGTAAGCAGAGTCAGGATGAGCTCTACCCTGACATCTGGTGGTGAATTATGGCGAGTGTGGAAAAGAACTCCAGGGGCTGATCTTGTTTGCATAGGCACACCCACTCGCCTGGCATGAAACACAGCAACTGAAAATGGTTACTTTGGCTGGTGTGGGATCCCCAGTTTCTCTATTATTGGGGCAGGAAGAATAAAGTTTTGTTACCCTGATTCTGTGAATCAAGGCCAGTGGAACTGTTGTATGACAGAAGGACTGAGTGAGTCCCTCACCATTACCTAAGTAGCACTTGCTTGACAAGGGGCATGGGTTACAAAACCCAGTGAATTAAGAGAGGATGGGGACAGGTATTTGTACCTGATGGTATGGGCCCCCTCTGAGGGTTTGAAACACCAATTGCACCGCCTCCTCTCTCCACTGTTGAATGTCAGAGCGAACTTTGATTCCCTTAGGAGTCTAGTTACAGGCTGCTGAGCTGAATTCACTTTGGGCCAATGGTGCACCAGCACTGGGGCTCCCCTACTATACTATGAGCTGAAATTGCTAAGAGCTGAAATCACAAAAGAGCTGATGTTATTAAGAGCTGAGACCACTGAGTGCTGTGTTAACTAGTGGGGGAGCCTGAAGCTATATTGCTCAGCAGCTGGCGGAGCAATTTGTGGGGACGACTGGAGGAGCAGCGAGCGGCGTGGAGCTTTGCGGGGCCGGTTGGAGTGGCCCTAGGAACGGCGAGCGGAGCTGGTTGCGGGGACGGCTGGAACGGCTCACAGGTCGGTGAGCGGAGCGGAGCAGCTTGTAGAGCGGAGCAGTTCGTGGGATGGCAGGAAAGTGGACTGGCTCGTGGTAAAGGCTGCGGCGGAACCCCCACGGAGAAACAGATGGCTGGCCAGCCTCGGATCACGTAAGGTGCCCCTTAACACCCTGCGTGCCCCCCCCTTTTACTCTGGGGCTGCACTGACCAGGGACAGAGACTTTGGGGGTTGTTGGACTTTTGGGACTTTGGGTGGTTGCTGGACCCAAGAGACTTTGGGGGTGTTGGACTTTGGGGACTCTGGGTGATTTTTGGGTTGCTGGATTCAAGAACCAAAGGGAAAGGACACAGCCCAATTTGCTGGGGTGGGTTTTGCTCATGGTTTGTGTTATGAATCCTGTTTGTGGCGTTTTTCCAATTTTATGCTGATGTCGTTTACCTCATGTTATTAAACATTTTCTGCTACACTCAGACTCCGTGCTTGCGAGAGGGGAAGTATTGCCTCTTAGAGGTACCCAGGGGGGTGGTATGTAATTGTCCCAGGTCACTGGGTGGGGGCTCGAGCCGGTTTTGCATTGTGTTATTGAAACAGAACCCGGCCCTTGTTGCTGCCAACTAGATGGGCAGAAGGGTTACAATAGTATGTTCCAGTATTAGGTCAATCATAGCTAGATTTATCTGTCAGTTAACTCAGCATAATCAAATCATGCTATTATATTACTCAATTTCTGGCAGATATCAAGTTATAGATGATTACCAATTTTCTTCTGTTAAACTAAAAAAAGGGGATGATTTGATTTCATCAGCAGCATGGATTGAGGCAAATTAATTTTCAGTTTGGCTTTTGATGATGTACAGTAGACTGTATGTTGTTCACTTATGGCTCTTTGTGGTATTTTTCATTCCAAGTGTCTTTTGAACAGCAGGTTTGACAGGTTATTAAGATTTTAGTATCACTTTAGAAACATTTTTCCAGGCTTCAGCTATGCTTGTGTCTAGGATTCAGAGAAGTTGATTTAAGCTTTTCTTTTCTCCACACGAGATTAATATAGTTTCCATCTTGATGATCTACTAAGCTGGCTGGTTTTCAAGCTTCAGCCTCTGTATTATTGCACGTAAAATAGATTATAAAAACCATCAGTGATTATGTCCAGTCCTAGTTTCCCTGCCCTTGTTACCAATTCACCTTTAAGTTGTTCAGATAGATTTCAGAAGTTCTTTATGGACACCATAGTGACTTGAGCGGGTGGAATTAATGGTTAAAGAATTAAATTAATCTTCTTTCTGCTTGTGAATTATCTGCAACAATGTAATTAAACAATTACAAATGAATAAATTTGTAAAAGCAAAACAATTTGTGAACAAACTTTTGCCTATGGGTTTTTTAAGAACTCTATTTTCATCTATCATTGTTCTTTCACATAGCATCTCTGCTTTCTGACAGAAGACAGGCTTTGTAAACAGAAAAACAATTAATGAAAACTCAATTTTGTTTGTATATAAATACTCTTGCTGAAAAAGCAAACATGGGTCTCTGTATAATGAACAACCATTCCTCTAACAGCTGTGTGAACAAAAGCCATGCAGGTTGAGATCCCTGGCCTGACTGAAGTCTACAGAAGTATTGCCATTGATTTCAACGGGGCCAGTGTTTCACTCTCAATTTTTTGACTCCTCACATATTTTTACTTAGTTTCAGTTACCAAACCACCATTACTGAGCACTGAAGCATTATGTCACTGTGATCCTCAATTACAGAAGTGCTACCTTTCTCCATTAGATAAAAGAGACTATTAAAAATCTGGCAACAATTTGTATTCAATTGCTTAAATATCAAATGGTATTTAGATCCATTGCATATACTGTAGAGTGCATTGATATTTTGGGGCAAGATGCAAATATAGTCAATATAACTCCACTGCATGGAGGAAGATAGGCTGTTATACTCATCAGTCTTGCAGAGGCGGTGGTGATGGAGGCCTTCTTTATGCACAATGAAAGGGTAGATCAATGGAAAATCCCCTACATTTTCCAGAATATTTAATAAAACTGGATTAAATTCAGTCCTAGATTAATCACTGGTGGGAGTAAGAAAGGGAGGAGAGAAGGGAGTAAGACGAGGAGTAACAGATGTGTTAAGGAGAGGAGTATACAAGAGCACGAGAAAATGTCTTCCCTTTGGCACAGAGAACCACCTCCAAATATTCTATCATGCCTTCTTCTTATCCAGGGCACTCAGGGAAAGGAAATCAAGGGAAGAGGAAAGACTAATGAGATGCTCAATCTCTTGGAGAAGATAGTGGAATTAAACACCTGAAATGCTGGACGCAGGGAGTATTACCCTACAGCACATCCAGCTTTAAATAGCTGCTGAGCACAGTCTTTATGCAGCAAGGCTGCAAATGCCAAACAATTTCCCTCTCGCAGGTCTGTGATAAAGCCGGGGGGAAGAAATACTCCTATCACTCACCACACTAACAAAAAGGTGGGTGAGCCTCTCCGTGGAGTGACATCTCATTCTTCCACAAGCAGGGCCAGTGCAAGAAAGTTTCACGCCCTAGGCGAAACTTCCACCTTGCGCCCCCCCCAGCCCTGCGGCAGCTCCCCGCCCTGAGGCACCCCCACAGCAGCTCCCCATCCCCCCAGCCTGGGGAGCCGTGCGGCAGCTCCCCACCACAGCTCACCTCTGCTCCGCCTCCTTGCCGAGCACGCCACCCCCGCTCTAATTCTCCTCCCCTCCCAGGCTTGCGGCGCCAAACAGCTGATTGGCGCTGCAAGCCTGGGAGGCGGGAGAAGTTGAGCAGCGACCGCGTGCTCAGGGAGGGGGCGTAGGAACGCTGTAAAAAAAAATTGGGGACATGGCATTTTTGGCACCCCCAAATCTTGGCGCCCTAGGCAACCGCCTAGTATGCCTTAATGGTAGCACCAGCCCTTTCAACAAGGATAAGTTACACAGTCAATTCAGTGCAGGGCTACTATACATAAATAGGTGTAAAAGGAGGAGGTACATTTTTGTATTCTGCACCCATCAGGAAATACAGGAGAAAGCAAGCCCTTCCCGAAAAAGATAAAATAGTTGTCTTGAAAGGATTACGTTCCATAGGTACAAAGCCACTGAGCTAATGAAGTTTCCATAGCCTGCACCCACAGAAATTCAATTTCAGATCCCTTAAAAGAGCATTATCTCCTCATATGTAACATCACTTGGTTTAGTATTAATGACAAAAGAGATGTTTTCTTCTGGTCACACTGTTGTGATCTAGCAATTTCCAGCTGTCACAGTAATCATGCTGGGCTGCTGAGTAAGAGATACATTCTGCTTTTGGATTTATAATGTCTCTCTCTGATCTGTGCCCTATATCTCAGACTTTTACAAAAGTAGAATGTTGGGCCCCTTTTAATTCTGTAGCTAGCCAAGTTTTAAAAAAAATTTTCTTTAACATCTTTCCTTTTAGTGAACACATATTTCAACACCCTGAAACACTACCTGTAGCCTTAAAATATCGCATACTAAAGAAATGCTGGAGGTGAAACAATAGATTTTCTGGAACTCTTAGTTTTCTGTTTGAGATCTTTCATAAGCTCTACCTCTTTAGTGTTTCAAAATGAATCAGCAAAAACTATACACAGAATTATCACTTCACCCACCCACCATCAAAATGTTGCCATCTGTGGAGTGGAATGAATCAGCCATTATAATAGTTCAGTTTTATGGTCAAGAAATTAAGTAGTCTATCTTACTCAATTAAGGTGACAGGGAACTTAAGTACATAGAATGCAATGGCCCATATTAGAAAGAGGCCTTTTAAGGAGACACACAGGCTATATGGCCCTTTTAAGGAGATCTACATGCCTTACAAAAAAAAAAAAAAAACCCACACAATACAGTGTGCAGCAGTGGGGTTGCCAAAACTGTTCCAGGTCCTCTTCCACCTAGAAGGTGAATATGTTGCAGTGATGGCAGTGGAAGGCTATTTAGATCCACGCTTGCCCTGTATATTTTCAGTGTTTCCTTTATCTCATTCTAGATTTAAGATTATACTCTTGTTTCAAAAAGCCTAGTTGGAGGAGCAATTCTTGCTCCTTTCCTCTGCTGCAACCCGTGTCCACAAATAATATTAAAAATGGGGCTACAATCATCTGTAGCAAGTTTTAGTTAGTGCTAGAAGACAAAGGACGCAGCAGTTAATCTGAAAGACTGATCCACAATTGATTATTTTAGATGTCTTTCCAAAAAGGTTATAATCACACAGACATGTATTACTCACATGTAGGGATGCAAGTTTTGCAGATTCAGTCTCTAACCAGAGTGGCAAGATGCTACTAATTTAGATTAAGCAAATCTCTGAAATACAGCAATTTCCTCTTATATGACAAGCCTGGTACTTTGCTCTGTTTTTCCCACTCCTCTGAAAACATCATTATCCAGTTTTGTGATTGTGAGGCAGTATCTCAGATTCATCCCCTGGGGATTTGGCATTCTGCTTCACGTAGGCACCCTTTTGTGAGGTGCAGTTTATTTGTTCCCACTTGTCCTGAATGGCTGGTTAGCTTTGCTGAACAATGTTAAGCCTTTGGAAGGAGCAGCGTCCCCACCTCCAGCTCACTCCTCCCCCACCTCTTTGGAGCACCATGTGCCCCAAGAGTGCAGGAGGAACAGGGACAGAGCAGTCCCTGTGCTCCCCAGAGTACAGAATAGAATTCTGGCTAGCACTTACATTGTTCTATAGAAGGAGTAAGAAAAGCTCCTTTGCCACTCTTTCCTATTGCACACCTGCATAAGGCCCGGAAAAAGTCTGTCCCTAAGTCATTAAAATCTTGTGATTCTTTTCTTTAGCTAAACCATTACAGAATTTTACTTTGAAATCAGTGTTGGGATCTACTTCTGCTTTAGAGGACTTTGAGCAAACACTGGAGAAGATATGCTATGTCCAAGCAGAATTGTGGGAGAATCCAGTTTTGCTTAACAAAGATTTGTGTGTGTGAAACCCAACGTTTTCAGTCCAATGTGCATAGTCACAGGGCCGACCCCTGAATATTCATAGATTTTAAGGCCACAAGGGACAATTGTGATCATAAAGTCTGACCTCCCACATAACAGAGGCCATAGGAGTTCCCTACATTAATTCTTGCTTCAAGTCCAGTAGCTGTGTTTGAACTAGTGCATCTCTTTCAGAAAACCATCCAATCTTGATTTAAAGATTTCCAGTGGTGGAGAATCTACCACAACCCTTGGTAAGTTGTTCCAGTGGTTAATTATCCTCACTGTTAAAATTCTGCACCTTATTTTAGTCTGAATTTGTCTAGCTACAACACCCAGCCACTGGGTCTTGTTGTATCTTTTGTCTGCTAGATTGATGAGCTCTCCATCATCAAATTTCTGTTCCCCAGGTAGGTACTCAGACTGTGATCAAATCACCCCTTAACTTTCTCTTTGATAAGTTAAAGAGATTGAGCTCTTTGAGTCTCTCACTATAAACTTTAGAATGTCCTGTGCTTAGTAGCAAATGAAACAACCCATTTTTCTCCATTGCAGTCTGTCCACAGGAAGATGTTTGACTCCCTCATAAGTTGTCTCCATGATGGCAGCATCCTTCTTGATCATCCTGTGATAGGTCACTGTATTAACAAATCTGTGACAGACGGGTCTTGTCTCTGGACTGTTTTCATAACAGAATTTTTTTTTATGTGGACAAGTTGTTAGTCTGACTCACAATCACACATCAGGAGGACCAGTGGACTGCCTTTAGTCTGACTCCTACCCTTTGCCCTGCATGGCTTGGGTGGCCATATCAGGAGTTCTATTCCCCACCAGCTAGGTCTCAGGGTGATTTGAGAACATAGGTCTTCCCTCCAGATCAAGGCACAGTCCCTGGGAACTCACTATAAGGCATCTTTCCCTGTCCTTAGTCATGCTCATGGCTTTCCTCTGAACTCTCTCCAATTTTTCAATATCCTTCTCCAAGTTTGGACCCTGGAACTGGACACAGTATTCCAATAGCAGTTGCTCTAATGTCAAATACAAAAGTAATAGAACCTCCCTGCTCCTACGCCACATTCCTCTGCACATACATCCAAGCATCACATTAGCCCTTTTGACCACAGCGTTGCACTATGAGCTCACATTCAGTTGACTGTTCACCATGGCCTCCAAGTCAAATTCAGAGTCACTGCTTCCCAGAATAGAATCCCCCTACACTCTTTGTTCGGAGATGCAAGACTGTACATTTGGCTGTACTGAAGCTACACTGACAATCTTTGTGTCATCCATAAATTTAGATTATTGATTTTATGTCTTCTTCCAGGTCACTGATTAAAAAAAATTATTAAATAGCATAGGGCCAAGAACTGATCCATGAGGAACCTCACTAGAAACACACCTGCTCAATGATTCCCCATTTACAATTACATTTGGAGACCTAACAGCCAGTTTCTAATCAATTTAATGTGTGCCATATTGATTCTGTATTGTTCTAGTTTCTTAATCAAAATGTCATGCAGTACAAAGTCAAATGCCTTGAGAAAGTATATTACATCAACATACTACCTTATGAACCAATCTTGTTCTCACCAAAAAATGACATCAAATTAGTTTGATTAGAGCTATTTTCCATAACCTGACACTGACTGGGAGTATGCAGATACCAAAGTTAGGCATTTAGAAGACTCAACAGTTGTACCCACTTGGCTAAACACAATGTTCTGCATATTGTTCTTGCTATTACTATGAATGTTTCCCCGTCAATATCTGTAGTGCATCCCAGTGACATTTCCTATATTACATTTTAGTGCAGAGGTGGGCAAACTACGGCCCACAGGACCCTCCTGCCTGGCCCCTGAGCTCCTGGCCTGGGAGGCTAGCCCCTGGCCCCTCCCCTGCTGTTCCTCCTCCCCAGCAGCCTCAGCTCACTGCGCCGCCAGTGCAATGCTCTGGGCAGCAAGTTCTTGCCGGGCACCGCAGCTGCAGAGCTGCAGCCTGACCCGGTGCTCTGTGCTGTGCGGTGGTGTGGCTGGCTCCAGCCGGGTGGCGTGGCTGCCTGTCCTGGTGCTCTGGGCGGCGCAGCTATAGCACCGCCAACCACCGGTGCTCCAGGCAGTGCGGTAAGGGGGCAGGGAGCAGGAGGGGTTGGGATAGAGGGCAGGTCAGGGGTCGGGGGTCTGGATAGGGGTCAGGGCGGTCAGAGGGTGGGGAACAGGGGGGTTGAATGGGGGCAGGGGTCCCGGGGGGGCAGTCAGGAAGGAGGGGGGGTTGGATGGGGCGGCGGGGGGCAGTCAGGGGCAGGGGTTTCAGGGGGAGGTCGGGGAGAAGGGGTGGTTGGATGGGGCAAGAGTCCCAGGGGCGCAGTGAGGAATGAGAGGAGGGGTTGGATAGGGCAGCAGGGGGTGGTCAGGGGACCGGGAGGGGTGGATGGGGCAGAGGTCCCTTCAGGGGACAGGGAATGGGGGGGTTGGATGGGGCAGGAGTCTTGGGGGTGGGGGGGCACGTCGGGGGCATCAGTTACGAACACCAAAGTTACAAACTGACCAGTCAACCACATACCTCATTTTGAACCAGAAGTACACAATCAGCAGCCACAGAGACAAATTAAAAAAGCAAATACAGTACAGTACTGTGTTAAATGTAAACTACTAAAAAAATAAATGGAAAGTTTAAAAAAAGATTTGACGAGGCAAGGAAACTTTTTGTGCTTGTTTCATTTAAATTAAGATGGTTAATTAGGCATTTTTCTGCATAGTAAAGTTTCAAAGCTGTATTAAGTCAATGTTCAGTTGTAAACTTTTGAAAGAACCACCATAATGTTTTGTTCAGAGTTATGAACAACCTCCAATTCCCGATGTGTTTATAACTCTGAGGTTTTACTGTAGTTAAGCAACAGGCAAGTAAGTAAATGCCCTGAATACATGAATGAGTTAGATTCTGACTGAAACTTTGCTGATTCACAGCAAAGTGGCAGTTTCTCACCTAAGAAGATTGAGGTCAACCTGCAGGATAGATCTTCAATTGGAGTAAATCAACATAGCACCACTGACTTCAAGGGGGCTGCAACAGTGTACATGAGCTGAGGTTCTAGCCCTTTGTGGTTTCAGCTTAAACTGCATTTTCAGCAGCCACACACGTTTGTACTCCCAGTCCATGAGCAGAATGAAAAATGAATATATAGTGTTGAGTCCCCGGTTATCAGCAGGGACCCTATAAATCCATGTGCTGTGGAAAAACATGGAATTTGCATTTTTACAGAGAATCTTTAGTTTTTACATTTTGTGAAAAAATAAAAACATACATTAACTATTAACTAAATTTTACTGAAAGTACCAGTGCCACTTATTCAGTGCGCACAACCTCCCCCTCTTGTGGTTGATTTCTGAATGAGCTTTAAATTTGCAGTGGAACTTGGTTTATCTGATCTAATAGGGACCTGGGCCATATCGGATAATTAAAAATAGGTATAACAAGGAGACTTGGCAAAGAGCTTTCTATCCCTTATTTTAAGATTGGGGGAGGGACTCAAGCAGTCAGCCCTGCACGGCACTGACAGACAGAGCCCCAGCCACCCGGGGCTGACTGCCCCAGCCCCGCCGCTGTCAGCCCAGGGTGGCTGGTGGTTTGGTTAATACAGAAAGCCGGGTAACAGATAATGGATAAACGTGTTTCTACTGTATATTAATAGAACATTGTGTTCAGCTGATATCTACATATATATATTGTGTCTAGGGAAACTAAAGTTCAGCAGGAAAACATGGATTTTTATGTTTTTTTATTGGAGAATTTTGGGTTTTTTTAATCCTGGAAAACTAGAATCCCTGGTTATCAGACTTAGATGACACACGGCCAAGTGTTAACCACCATTATCTGCATCTTTATAAGTTATTTCATTCAACCAAATTGGGAAGAAAATTAGCTGCCATGTATATCATCCTACTCTGATTGATAGACAACTGTCAATAACTTAGCATGCGGGTATTTCATTTAAGATACATTAATTCAGTGAAGAAAGCAAAATTATTTAAACATTCAAAACTGTAGTGGATAGAAGTACACTTTTCAGCCACTCTACAGTGATTTCCTATGGACAGGAAAAAAGAGTAAACATTAAAGTGAAAGACAGTGTAGGGAGCAGTTCCCAAAGACAGTTTTGAAATACACCTCTACCCAGATATAATGCGACCTGATATAACACGAATTCGGATATAATGCGGTAAAGCAGCACTCCAGGGATCAAAGCAAGTTCAATATAACGCGGTTTCACCTATAACACAGTAAGATTTTTTGGCTCCCGAGGACAGCGTTATATCGGGGTAGAGGTGTAGCTGGAAAGCAGTAATGTAGGATTTTTTTTTTTTTTTAATTTTGCAATAGCACAGTTCCTTTGCTCATTAAATTTTGAAGAAGTTATCAATTTGGAATAGAATGTATAGAGTTTGTTTCATAATTATACTTTATTGCTGAAATATTTATGCAAATATTCAGGGTAGGAAGAGGTTGCCAGATGGCAATGCAATAGTTGTGGAATTCTTTGTGGCATATTTGACAGAATATATAATACTGAATGGTTTTATGTTAATGCTTTGCACTGGAATACATATTTTATAGCTATTTTGAAATGCAAATTTAAAAGGTTTGAAAACTTTGGAAACCTTGTCCGTAAGAAATAAACTAGTATGCAAAGTGGTAGTTAGCTAAGTTAGATATAATGCACAGTTATAGCTAGTATGCCTGGGTAAGA
>NW_020664439.1:29031602-29045836 GCF_002925995.2 Terrapene triunguis | reverse complement strand
TCTTTTGTTAAATCTAACAATGTCTTGGTATTCCAGTATCCTGCCACTCACTACTATAGTAGTAGCTTGCTCTTTATAGCAAGATTAATGCCTGAACACATTCACTTAACAGGACCAAAAGACAATTTAAAGGTCTATTATCGTTATGATCAGATAATTAGGAAGGGACTGATGTGTGCAGGATAATATTTTGTACTAGAACCAACCAGATCTGTTGGCTGACAGAAATTCATGTTCCTTTTCTTGTTGTTATATTAAGGGTTCAATCCTGCAAGGTGCTGAGTACCTTCAATTCCCAGGGAAGACAGAGAGATTAGAGGATGCTTAGCATCTCAAAAGGAGGACCCAACATCTTGAAAAATCAGCAGCTTTGTTTTCATTTATATTTCCAAAATATAAAACATTGGAGAAATCCTGAGAATTATAAATATAGTATCCCTTATGCAGCTGAAGACATGCAAGCTCTATGAGGTTAAACAGGCTTTGTGTGTTCTAATTTTGGTTTGAAGAGAATGATGGATTTAATTTTCTTATTTATATTGTGCAAATGTTAGAAAAATATCCCAAGAGTGACCATCTTGAAAAGGTAGTCCAGGGACCTAAATGATTTAAGCTGTAGAGGTAGTGTGTAACTATAGAGGCAAGGGAAGTGTCGCTCTTACTTAGCTCCATTTAAGTCAACTGTCCATAGAGATTTTGTATGTTTTATTTGGCGTATGTAATCCGGTCAAGCCAAGCCACAGCATTCTGATCAAAGATGTTTAAGGCATTTTATATATAATAAACTATACTACACATAACTCTCTGAGAAAACTACTCTAAAAGACCATTAAGGCTGCAGTTAAAGACTATCATAATATATGCACACAAGACAGCTGAATTAAGGTTGCACAGACAATCTTAATTCTTGCATTTCCTAAATTTAAGTGCTTGACTTTGCAAACTTAATGTTCTTTTAACGTAGGGGTGTTTTTTAAAATATAATATATTTAGAGTGAACAGAAACACAGGATTATCAAGGGTCTGGAAAGAGAACCTGAAAATCCTCAAGACCTCTCACATACCCTGCTCAGCCTGTCAACCTAGAAAGAGACATATTAGCTAACAAAGATTCAAGAGAAGACAAAAGACAATAATACTGAAGAAAACCTATAATGACGTAGAGATCGAGAATGGGATTTTCAAAAGCACTGTAGTGATTTAGGAGTACAAATCCCATTGAAGTCAATAGAAATTTGGCTCTTAAAGCACATTTAGGGAGGGATTTTTTCAAAGTATCTTTTTTGCCATGAATGTATTTAGAATTTCAGTTTCCTGATGTAAGTTCACTGTGACAGATATAACAGGTTTTCATAGACGAGAGATAAATTTAGGTCTAAAATAAGGGATACTCCAGAAGTATAATGACAAAGACTAAAAAAGTGAAACAACTTCTGTATCAGGTACAATATATGAGAACAAAGGTCAATGCCTACACTAAAGGCTGTGAGGGAAACAAAATCTGAAAGATTTAACTGGAAGAAATTTTAAAATTTTTCCATTGACAAATTGAGATAATTCTTAATGTTCTTGATCATTAAGCACAAAAAGCTATTCCTCCAGACTCCCATGAGGTGGGGTAAGATCATCCTTTGGGACAGTTTTCTGTACCAGGTTTGTTTTGTTTTGGAAGCTGAAGAATACCTAATGACCTGGTGATCTGGTTAGGTTTTGGCGCAATTAAGAGTCTGTCTTGAAGCGAGGGTCACAATTAGTATGCAAAATTCCATCTGACTTGCATCATTAAAGGAGAATGAAAGAATCACTGTAGGTATTCTTACCAATTAAGTAGGGTGACCAGATGTCCTGTTTTTAAAGGGATGGTCCTGTATTTAAGCCCTCCTGCAGGTGTCCCGACTCTTTCTTAAAAACGGGCAAATTGTCCCATATTTTATGTCTTCCCCTCTTCAGCACTGGTGGGTCCTGCTGCTAGATGGATCCCTGCTTACCAGCCGCCCACCCACGAGCGGTGAGTGTTTGGGGGGGGGAGAGAAGAGGGGGGGGTCCAGTGGCCGACAATATTGGTGGTCATGCAAGGCTAGCGATGGGGGTGAAGATGCAGCATGCAGGGCTGGCTGCTACCCCTGCAAGTCCATCAGCACAGCCCCTGCTGCATGCTGTCTCTTTGCCAGCAGGGCTGTGGCCCCCGTCCCATTTCCGGCCAGTGTTGGCTGCACACTGCGGCGGTCGGTGAGTGCGGGCAGGTGCCAGTCGGCGGCCAGTTACATGTTGCCTCTGCTGCCCACCCATCGGCCCTTTATGTGCTCTCCCTCTCGCTGTCCTCTCCCTGCTTTGCCCCTTCACACTTCCCAGCCCCACTGGTCCTCCATATCCCTCCTGGCAGGGCTTATCCCGCTCCCAGTGCTGTGCAGAGAACCAGCCCCTGGTCAGAGTGCTCAGCTCACCAACACCGGGAAAGTGCCCCAGGAAAGCCCAAGACCCTCCAGCCCATGGCACTGGCCAGGAGGAGCCGAGCCCTGCATGTGCCAAAGCCCCACACAGCGCTGGCACGGGGAAGCCTCTCCGCCCCTAAAGTAAGCTCTGGAGTGGCGAGAGGGAAAACAATTTTCAGCCTGTTCATGCCCCAGCCCTGCAGGCTCCACAGCAGCCGCCTGGGGGGAGGCTTAGCACCCTCTTCACCCACCCCCCCGGAGTCCTGCCCCCATGGAGCATGGGGCTGCTCCATCCCCCCTAGGCACCTTCCGCTGCTGAGCCACCTCTCTGGCCGGGTTCGCTGAAGCCCCTGCAGGTAGGTTCCTTGAGACCTGGTGCACAATGCACCCTTAGGGCTTAATCCCTTCCTGCCCGTGCTGTAGCCGACAGACAGGAGGCAGCTGGGTTATGTCAGTGACCAGCAGCAGCCTGGAGGTGTTTGCTGCCTTTCGACACTGTGCGGGCAGGAAAGGACAAGCTACTTCCAGCCACGGGGGAGAGATGAACTCTGCAAAGACACAGGCCAGGTCATCCCTTCCCCCTCCTCCTTCTCTTCCCCTGCGACTGGAAGCAGCTCCCATCCCTTCCCTTCTGCACAGTGCTGAAAGGCTGCTGCTGGCCACATTCTGGTGTGAACCCTGGCAGAAATCTGAGGAGGGGGGAAAATATGACCCTGCGTCCCCCCCACATGTTGCTTTGGGAAGACATAGCACCAAGTACGAGTCCGTCCCAGGAGTCCAGCCAGGCATGGAGGGCAGAGAATGCCAGGCAGGGAGGATCAGGTTGGTGTGTGTGTGTGTGTGTGTGTGTGGGTGTGGGTGTGGGTGTGGGTGTGGGTGTGGGTGTGTCCCCTCCCTGTGTGAACCCTAATGCCTTAAAGACATGAAGGTAAATGAAAAGAATCCAACTACACAGTATTTCTTTTTAACGGGGAATCGGTCAACTTGATGTTAATCTGAATGTTTGTACTGCATAGTTCTGATTGATTTCCATTGAACTCGCTTGAATACGAGTAATTTTACTAGGTGTCCCGTATTCAGCATAGAGAAATATGATCACCCTACAATTAAGTAGTTCATTCAGAAGTAGAGAGCCTGAAAAATGTTACAAAGTGAAAACTCTTTTGTGATCTGAAGCTCTGATTTGTACATGAAAATATAATTCTCCTATGCTTGCAAAGATCAGCGTCCTGACTAAGTCTCACTTGTAGAGATCCAGAAAGCAGAAGGAGGAAAAAGGCAGTCAGCAGCCCAGAACTACCTAACAAAGAGAAGCAGCCTAAATCCTGCTCCAAAAATGTTTGTCTGATACTTGGAAATCTGTCTGAACAAAATATAGACGAGACTTTACTATCACTGAGAGAGGTGTCTGAAATGAAACCGATGCAATGATGCCCAGTAGCAACGATGGGATTTCTAAGATTTAGGTCTTGTCTATACCACTTATGCCAGTCTTTAGCAGAGAAATCTAGGGCATAATTTCCATACTTTGGTGCCTAAACGTTAGGCTCCTAAATAAAATGGTCTAATTTTCAAAGGCACTGAACATCCACATTCCGTTCCATTTTAACTTGGCCTAAACTTACATAGCAACGTAGCTGTATGACTACTCAATTTTTAATTTTGCCCTTAAGCTTTATTTTTCTGTGTTCTGTCTGGGAGTGTAAAATGAACACGACATAAATGATAGTGTATAATGACAGCTCAGAAGCCAAAATTATCAGGATTACATGCACTGGATTTTATATGAGTTTGTGTAAATTACATTGTGTGTCTTATAGAAGTCTCATGCAATTATTAAGTAAAGTGCTATTTCATACTAACTAATTTACATGTCACCACTATACACTGTACATAAACACACAATTATGAGAAGTGTTCTGTATGTTCTTGCACACAAACCAAGAAAAAACAAGCTCATTAAAGCAAGGGCTGACTTTTACTGTCTATTTATCCAGCACCTTGTAGATTGGTAGATAGATCATGATACAGTTAAAATATAATAGTTCTTATAGGTTCCCAAATAATAATATAGTATTTCTTATAGCTTCCCAAAGTATTAGAGGTCTGTTTCAAATGCAGTTTTTATGATTCTGAAGATAGTGAAATAAAGATGTTTCATTTAATTAACAAATGTAAATGCATCAAGAAAATTCTTGAAATTCCTTGTTATACCTAGTACCTGAAAATCTATTTGAAACATATTCTGTATTGAATACACGGTATTGAATTTTTGTCTGAAATAGCTGATGTACGCAGTAGATAGAGTATGGCAGGTGCCCCATTCATTGTGTTATCATTTTATACAGTCTGTCCATAAAATCCCCAAGAGAAAGATGCACTGTTTGTCCATGAAAAATAATCCACTGTCTGTGGCTTATGGAAACAATGATAGAATTTTAAATACCTTGGAAAAACCAAGACATAACCATTTACATTATTCTAGAAGCACTTTTCTAGATGAATGGCCATATTCAATTGCACAATGAAGAGAGTATTGCAATAAACAGGCACCATAATGAGGAACTGAGAACACCGGTTTTTATTAGTTTGCTAAACAAAAGCTTCCAAAATTTCAAATAATGAAGTAACATGGCTGTTGCACATGATGTGAAGAATGCATTATTAGACACAGCAGTAAATGTCAAATGTAATATACTACAGCGATATTTTTCAGTTCAACTATGGCTCTTTAATTTCTTGTTCTTGTGTATCTCCTGCTGTTAACTGTTCATCTCCCATCAATTTTACTCTCATCAGATATTGCCCTGGCCAGATAGAAAAGCTGTTTTGGTTTAATTAAGTGATTCTTCTAATGAGGCACAGACAGACAAATTCAGGCATGCCTTAAGCAACAGCAAAGCAGGCGGCTACAAACTCCACGTAACGTGTGTTCAGTAAGAAAGTTATATTTGACTGGAAGAATCTTTTCAGTGAGGGCGTGGCTAAATCAGGAAACAAGATGATGACTTAATCTGGCTCTCTATAAAAGGGATGTGTGTGTGTGCAAATGAATAAGATGTAAGAAAGTAAAAAGGACCAAACCACCCCAAATCCACTGAACTAGGCCCTAAATCTGAGTAGCCACCAATGGTGACAGCTTTGAAAAAGCATAAGGAAAAAGGAGAGGTAGGCGATCCCTGGGTCTACATAGAAGAGCAAAGAAAAATCAATCAAAAAAATCCAATGGCATCAGTCTGTGTAACAAGTCAGAAGGGACTGTGCAAGCCTGAAAATGATGAACTCTGAACCCCCACTATTGTGTAAAAGGGCAGCAGGTTAGCACAATGAAATATAAATCCCATTAAAATTTACTGGTCTTGGGAGGAAGAAGTGGCTGGGTCAAAAAGTTCAGTGGCAATCATCTTGGGATGGCCAAGTGGAGAGGACACAGAGTGGAAGCCATCTTGAGAAAGAGCAAACAAGCCGTGAGGAAGCGGGGTGGTGACCATCTGGAAAAAGGGACTGACAAGCAAGGGAGGTGTTACCTTTTAACAGAAGCTAGATGTCTGGATAAGGGAAAAACTCTTTTCCAGATGAAGACCTTTCCCCCTCAAGGTCCCCATAAAAAGGGTAACACTCCTCCAGAAGACAAACTATGGAGGCAAAAAGAGAAGCCTGACCTGAAGGATCCTAGTAGAAAAAATACGATGAATAGGAGATTGAAGTAGAGCTCCAGCTCAATATTAAGAACATCACACTTGAAATTAGTGAGATTAATAAAAAAAATAAAACTAACGGTTAAAAGGATAAATGAGCAATTGAACATTTTTACTGAGAGAGGCCCTATAGATCCCTTTCCCCCCAGGTCCTCAGTAGACTCCTGATTGAGAGATGTGATTATCCATGTACATTTACTACCAACATAGGGGGAAATTTTTGAGAGGAATAAGACATATCTGAGCCACTGATGATTCTCAACCAACCCATAAAAGTCTTACCAGGTCCTTGCAATTTCAACCCTTAAAAAGCAAAGGGAACTGCATCAGGTAACCACAATTCTTAGGTAAGATAATAAAAATTCAAATGGAGGTTCCCATTTAGACTTTTAAGTGGAAAGGCAGATGTATGTATTTCAGATTTAAAGGAAGGGAAACAAATGTTATGGGATATGAGAATAGACAAATCAATGAGACCAAAGAGAAAGAACAATCCAAAAAGATGCATCACTCAGACAACAGAACAGACTTGAGAGCAGAAAAACAAGTTTAGAGTATGGGTGAAAGCATTATTCTAATGAATCGATGTTATAGTTTTATAGGCTTGTAACACTCAAGGGATATAGTTAAATAGAAACGGGCCTGTACAGCACTCAAGAAACTTCATACAGATATAGTACACTTAATGGGTATAAAGTATAGTTCATATTATGGGTCAGTGGATTTAACAAATAACATTGATCATGATTAATAGGCAGAGCTTGTCAGAAAATTCTCTGATGGAATGTTTTTCCATTGGAGAACAACAATTCAATCAAAATCTAAATTTTTCAGAGACTGATTTTGACAAAGCCCCAATGGAACCCAGATAGGGTTCCATCCTGCTAGTCAGGATTCCATCCTAAACCTGCCTGGTTTCCTGGCAGCTTGCTTGCCTGGCTCCTCAGCAGCCCACTTGACAGGCTGACAGAGCCAAGAGTCCAGAAGTCTTCAGAGAGCTGGCTCCCAAGCTTGTGGCCTCTCAGTAGCCTCCATAGATACAGGACAGGCCACCTGGCAGACTGTCCCAGAGCCTAGGATCCATTCTTTTTCATGGAGAATTTCAAAATTTTGGGTTTTCATTCCAAATCAGAACAAAACCAAATTTCAAAATATCAAAATTCCCATGGAACAGAATTACCTCTCTCTGTAAAGTAGCAAATTAATAAGTAATATTTATCAGAGAATCCAGTTCTTATCTAGAAAATTAAGCTTGACTTTATGATTTTAGATTGTTTGGAATATTCATTGGAGGACGCCACTTGCAAAAAATTTAACACTAAGTGAACTCAAGATTATATAGCAATAAATGTTGTATGTAACAAGAATATTTAACAAGACTTGATTTTTCTTAAATTTGTAGATCCCCTTTCCACCAGGGAACCAACATATCCTCAGTGGAAGAAAGGAGAGCCCAGGCTCCCACAGATGCAGGGACCAGGCAATAACAGAAGGTGGGGGTCGGATTGGGAACTGAGAATAAGAAAAAGAATCCAATGTTTAATACGGTTATGTGTTTTGTTAGAGAAGATATCACATCACATATTTGAGCTGCAAATGTAATTCAATATATTGAATGACTTATGAGATGGAGAACAGAACTCAGTCTCACAAGATGGTGTAACAAGATTAGGAGAGGGGATGACAAAAGGTAACAGTGATAATGCTGAAAAAATTAAAGACCGAACATTAAAACATTCACTATTAATGTGTATGGGTTAAACAATCCAAGAAGAAGAAAAAAATAGTAGTAAATGAATTATCAAAGGAAACGACATATGTCTCCAGAAAACTCATTATATAAAAAAGTCAAGAATATAAACAAGCACACAACTGGGGTGTGCAAGGATTTTTTTTCTCCTATAGATTAAAAAAAGAAAATAGCAGCAATTTTAATATCAAAGAATCTTCCCTTCATTGAAAAGGGAATTAGGTCAGACGTAAAAGGAAGATTTATATTGATAAGGGATCAACCCATGCCCCTAATCATGGTCAGGAATAGTTTATCAATTTTGGTTAATATTACAAATTTTGCAATAGTTAAAATCATAATTTGAGAGACCTCAACATCTCATTAAGCCCTCTAATGATAAATATTTTAAAAGCCATAAGTATAGGATCAAAAAAGTCAATGAAAAACTTTAGGCTTCATGGCCCTTGGAGGCATCACCTCCCCTCTTACAGAGATTGTACCTTCTCCTATCCCGCAAATTTATACACCACATCATCTTTGGTACTAGATATTATAGATTGAAACATCATACCACACCTATGGACGGACCACACAATGGTTGGAACCCTATTTAAAATCTATAATGGTGATTCTGTAGAAAAGACATGGAGGCTGACTAACTCTCTAATGAAGGAGTCACTTATTTTGGATGCTATCAAAACAGAAACTAAGTTCAATTCTGATACTAATAATAAAGGTCAACCATTTAAAAAAAATCTTGGCCAGGAATGAATTTAAAGCAGTAAAGAGAGGGAAATTAATTAGCTTACCATCTCAGGGGGGAAAAAAGAAAGGGAAGCAGAAAAAGCAAAATTAACAAAAGGAGATTGAAAAACTGCAAACTTTTCCTCAAAGAACTGGGTCTAGAAGTATATTAAACACTCTCCTTCCTCAGAGGGCAACTAAATGCCATATTTCTAGAGAAAACTGAACAAGCCTCAGCTGGCGGAAACAAAGTTATTATGAGGGTGGCAATAAAGCTAATAAGCTCCATGGCTCTAGATCAAGAAGAGAAAGAAAATTAACAAATGCATGCAATAAAATAAACTGCAAACAAGGGAATAAAATTTAACACCAGAGAGATTATTAAAGAACTCAGGAGGTTTTATACATATCTTTATGTCTCCAACTATAAAAAGCCTATGGAGATAATTATGGAATATATTAATGAAGCTAGCATGCCAAGGTTAACTCAGAAATAGTAGACAGGCTAAGGTCCATTATAACACTAGAAACTTTTGCCATTATAGTAAAGTTGGTTGGGGGTGTGATTTTTGGTGATATTTCTAGACCAGCAAAAACCCTAGTTTAGATGCAATTATATTGGCATATCTGATTTCACTTGGGGAACTGGTATAAACTATACTGGTAAAGTCCCTTTTTACTAGTCTATACTGGCAAACCTTTTTTAGTGTAAACCTGACCTTTGAAAAGCCAATGCAGGAAAAGAAGATCATAAAGGCAATTAAATGAATGCCAACACAAAAATCCGAAGGACCAGATTGGTTCTCAGATGAGTTGTATAGGATGATATCAGACACCATCGCAGGTAAACTAACTACTCTAAGGATGTTTTAGAGAGTAAGGAAAATCCCATACTGGTTTTGTAGTGTAGATTCCACCTCCTCTCCTACTTGAAATTATTGCTGTGACAACTACAGCTAAACCAGTTGCTTATATGGAACAGTAGTTTTAGGAAAGTAAAGCATTCAGGCAGCATCTCACTCCCCAAGTAATCCTATTGAGGTTAGTGGGAGTAAACTCTACGGAATAAAGTTCTACTCAATGTAAAAGTATGAAAATCAGTTCCTTGATGTATTTTAAACTGTCTTCTAAAGAAATTTAGTATCTGAAAACAAGGAGAAAGAACTAGTACAGTGTGACCAGCCAGCTTTCAACCGACTGCCAGCAAATGCTCCTTACACAATGAGTGATCCATGAACCACAGTTTGGGAACCTCTCTCCTGGTCTCCTCTCCTCATTATTTTAAACACCCAGCACCAGCACACTTTATACACATTGACCAAATATAATCCTGATGGCATTTCTATGGGTATGACTACACTTTGAGCTGGAAGTGAAAATTCCAGCCTGAGGAGACATACCAGCGCTAGCTTGGATCGAGTTAATGGGCTAAAAATAAAAAGTAGCCACAGCAGCCCGAGTACGTACCTAGCATCTCAGGCCTTGTGCTGGCTAACTTTTCCTACCACTTCCACACTATTTTAAACACACTAGCTTGACCAGAGCTAATGCAGGTATGTCTCCTCAAGCTGGAATTTATACCTCCAGCTCAAAATGTAGACATACCCTATATTGCAAATGTAAGCGGGGGGAATGGTCCTGCTATTGTGGAGGAAATTCCTGGCTTATACACTACCCCGGTGGAATTGGCTAGCGAAAGGATCTGAGTCCTCGCTCCCACTCCCTTTACCTAGAGACCTGCCTGACTGCAAGGACTCCCCTTGCACTCTCCTGTGTGGCAGAGTCCTCATAACCCAAACAAGGCTGGGCCCAGGATTCCTGGGGGACTCGAGCTCCAGTCTTGTCGCGGTCACTTAGGACAGGGGCTAGGGTGTTCCCACTCCGGGGTGCTCTCTACACTCTGGATGCTTCTCTGACCCTGATCATTGCATATAGTTCAAGCAAATACAATTTATTAAGCAGCAATTAATTTTAAAAAAATAAGGAAAAAATGGGAAAGGTTAAAGGAAAACATGTAACTCCACCCCGTGGCATGGGGACATCACAAACAGCATCTCTGGAATGTAAGGGAAGTTCAATCTGTTCCTCACACATCCCAGGCCTACTTTTCAGGCCCTGGCTAATGCTGTGGGTCGGACACTTGCTCTGGCAGTGGCCACACACCTTCAAGCTCTGGGTGGCAGGACCCTTCTTCCCAGCATCGCCCCCACCGTCACAGTTACAATCCCCCTCCAAGTCTGACCTGCATGTTCTCTTGGCTGGTGGGGTCTCCCTGTGCTGGGCCCTCTGCCTAGTGTCCCTCCCCCTTACTCTCTCCAGCTGCTCACCACACCCGGCTCTGGACTGCTCCAGTTTCAGCTCCACTCTGCCTCAGTGCTGCTGCTGCTTTGCCTCCAGCACAGCTCCCTGGGCTGCTTCTCTGGCCTCTCTGGGTCTGGTTGCTTCAGCTCTGCTCCCAGCACAGCCCTCTGCTTGTTGCTGCGCTCTCTTTAGCTCAGCCCCATTCTGGCCCAGGCAGCCCCAGCTCACACACAGGACAAATCCTCTGGCCTCTTGACTCCCTCCTTAGCCTGTCCACCCTGTAAATCAGGCTGACCTGGAGCGTTGGCCTCTCCCCATTGCCCCTGGGAACTGTCAGTCTCAGGGCCCAGATATCCTATTGGCCCTTCCCCTTTCTTTTGGTACTGGGAGCTAGCCAACCAAACCCCCATTAAGTTTTAGTAAGGGGCCAACAGTTCCCTTACACAAAAGTCATATTCATTCCTGGTTTCCTCTAGAGGAAACTGAAACATCTTGTTTTGCCAAGTTGCTGAAGCCTTCTCTATACTGTAGGTGTGGCAGGGACCAGCACAGCCCCAAACGTTGGTGGCATTTGCTGGAAAGGGTGTATGGATAGGATGTCCTTCGTCAGTCGGCCACCACTAAAGACGGTCAGAAATTAAAGTTCACCTCATCTAGTGGAAAACCTACATGATGGCAATGCTGGAGTGTGGGGGGAGAACAACCCCATATGATACCAGAGAAGCATCCAGTGCAGAAAAAAAATGCTCAGATTTTCAGAGGTACAGAGCACTCACAACTACCACTGAAGTGAAGTCAAAGGGAGCTACCAGTGCTCTAAAAAAGCCAGGTCAGTAGAATTTATATTTCCCTGTGCCAACTTTGGTGAGGCAAGGCCATGTTTCTAACTAACAAATTCATTAATGTTTTGCACACTCTACTCTGCACTAAGAAGACCTCAAATGAAGTATTTTGTCCAGTTCTGGGTGTCACATTTCAAGAAAGATCTGGACAAATTGGAGAAAGTTCAGAGGAGAACAACAAAAATGACTGAAGGTTTAGAAAATATGACCTATGAGGAAAGATTGAAAAAAATGGGTTTGTTTAGTTTGGAGAAGAGAAGACCAAAGTGGGACATGATAACCTTTTTCAAGTACATAAAAGATTGTTATAAGGAGGGAGAAAAATTGTTCTTAACCTCTGAGAATAGGACAAGCAACAATGGGCTAAAATTTCAGCAAGGGAGGGTTAGGCTGGACATTAGGAAAAGCTTCTTAGCTGTCAGGGTATGTAAGTGCTGGAACAAATTGCCTAGGGAGATTATCTAACATGTTCCTAAAAACCTCCGTCATTGGAGTTTTCTAGGAATAGGTTAGACAAACACCTGTCAGGAATGGTTTAGTTATTATGTAGTCCTGCCTTAAGTGCAGGGGACAGGACTAGATGACCTAGTGAGGCCCCTTCCAGTCCTGCACTTCTATGATTCTATGAAGGAAAGAAAAATAACTGAGGACTATGTCATTAGTAGTTCCTGTATTTTGCTTTCAGCATGGAATGATACATCATTTTATCACTGTTACTACAGTCTAGGGTGACCAGATGTCCTGATTTTATAGGGACAGTCCCGATTTTGAGGTCTTTTTCTTATATAGGCTCCTATCCCTCACCCCCTGTCCCAATTTTTCACACTTGCTGTCTAGTCACCCTACTACAGTCTAATGCTAAATGTTCTATCATAGTTCAAGTGTGTTATGGGTTCTTGTTAACTATGGAGTTGGAATAATGAAAAAACCAATCCACACGTTCCCTGTAAGCCTATGGAAGCCTTGAAATTGCATAAATTATTTGTTTTTTCTACTACTTAATCAGTACCTTAGATATACAGTGACAATAAGGTCAACCAAATCTCTTGAGGCAGTGTGCTCTGCTTAGAAACTATACTCTCTGTTTTCATGTGCATGCTACAGCCTTCAATAATTTGAGATTCGCTTTGCATGGTTTTCAAAAGAGCTGGAAGTCTACTCACCATAATCCCTAACATAAGAGATATCTACAGAGGATACTCTAGTTCTATTAATAAGAAGAGATTTATATGCTCAGGAGGATGCAGCTATCTGATGAGCATTCTAGGCATGAGACAAAGGAAGTCAAGGTTTAAAAAAAATAAAAGGTGAAGTACTGTAAAAAGCTGGAATACATAGGGTTAAAATACAGCCACTGGAACACTTTACTATACATAAACCCCAACACTGCAAAAGTAAAATATATTAGATTATTTACTATGCGCATTAAGGGCCTGAGCCAAAACCACTTGAGAGTCTCTCCATTAGCGTCAATCAGCTTTGGATACAGCCCTTATACTAACACAGTCATTTTAGGCTGGGATTTCCAGGGCAACCTACGATTTTGATGCCTAAATCCCACAAAAATGTCAATGGGGGTTAGGTTCCTAACTCTTAGGCCTCTTTGAAAATAACAGCCCTCGCATTTGGGCACTCCTCATTATCATATAAGATGTTGTTTAGGCTTATGGACAAATCTTGCAGTGATTGACTGTTGAATATGATGGGAATGTATAACTCTGACAAGCTATGGTAAACTGTGCTTCTAATGACCCCTCCCTCCTTTTCAGAGAGGCACTAACACATTTCTTTATTCACTGTACCTTCACCCTTGCACCTGAAGTTATTGCTGCACTTTGGAAATTGAAATTAAAAGTATATTCATCCATTTCTTAGTGTTGCCATTCAGTACATGTTATACATGCAGGGACATGCCATTAGCTACAAGCTTTAAAAGACTGGAACTTTTATTGGAAATCTGATGTACCAGAGTGATATCAAAGCAAAAGGAAAAAGCAACATGAGACAGCTAGAAGTGAGGGAAGAAATGAGGCATGACTTAGCTGAAACTGCCACCAGTGCAGTTGTAGCACCACACTTCCTCCTCCTGATATCTGATCAGACAGAGAGAGAGAAAAGAAGTCCTTAACTAGTAGCATACCATGATGATTTGACTTTATGTAATGTCATCTCACCCATGCTGAGGTGGTAAGTTAACCTGGTTTTGCTCTCTGATGTTTAAATGCAAGTCCCAAGAGACTTAATATACTTTTCACCATATGAATGTGTAAAATCCACCCAGAAGTATGAACATTTTTATTGTATATTTGCATTCTTGTTCTTCACTGACTAATGGGAAAATGAAAGCTAGGGTTGTCAGGAACTGGAAGAAAACAATTCCCTAGGACCCCAATTCCCTCCTAAAATGGAAGATGCCAAAGAAATGTAGGTTCATCACCTGATTTGAAGTTTTCTTCTATCTGGAATACAGAATAATGAGATAGTG